>NW_027476187.1:0-300000 GCF_051020955.1 Megalopta genalis | reverse complement strand
CTTGTGATATACATGATTTAGCTTCAACTGCATGCGAAACAAACGAGTTAGCTTCAAATCCAAGCGAAACACATGATTTAGATTCAAATTCATGCGACGTAGGAGGCTTAGATTCAAATCCATGCGAAACGAACGGTTTAGCTTCAAATACTTGTAATATACATGATTTAGATTCAACTGCATGCGAAACAAACGAGTTAGCTTCAAATCCAAGTGAAACACATGATTTAGATTCAAATTCATGCGACGTAGGAGGCGTAGATTCAAATCCATGCGAAACGAACGGTTTAGCTTCAAATACTTGTGATATACATGATTTAGCTTCGACTGCATGCGAAACAAACGAGTTAGCTTCAAATCCAAGCGAAACACATGATTTAGCTTCAAATTCTTGCGAATCACATGGTTTAGCTTCAAATCCTTGCGATGCAAATGGTTTAGCTTCAAATACTTGTTTATACATAATTTAGCTTCAACTGCATGCGAAACAAACGAATTAGCTTCAAATCCAAGCGAAACACATGATTTAGCTTCAATTTCATGCGACGTAGGAGGCTTAGATTCAAATCCATGCGAAACGAATGGTTTAGCTTCAAATACTTGTGATATACGTGATTTAGCTTCAACTGCATGCGAAACAAACGAGTTAGCTTCAAATCCAAGCGAAACACATGATTTAGCTTCAAATCAATGCGAAGTAGTTGCCTTAGTTTCAAATTTATGCGGAACGTATGATTTGGCTTCAAATACTTGCGAATATAAGCGATATAGCTTCAACTGCATGCGAAACTAACGAGTTAGCTTCAAATCCAAGCGAAACACATGATTTAGCTTCAATTTCATGCAAAGTATAAGTCTTAGCTTGAAATACATGCAAAACAAATGGTTTAGCTTCAAATACATGTTTTATACATGACTTAGCATAAAGTGCATTGCGAAACAATCGAGTTAGCTTCTAATCCAAACTTCAAATCAATTCGAAGTAGAAGGAATGCGAAACAATCGAGTTAGCTTCAAATCCAAGCAAAACACATGATTTAGCTTCAAATTCATGCGAAGTAGGAGGCTTAGATTCAAATCCATGCGAAACGAATGGTTTAGCTTCAAATACTTGTGATATACGTGATTTAGCTTCAACTGCATGCGAAACAAACGAGTTAGCTTCATATCCAAGCGAAACACATGATTTAGCTTCAAATCAATGCGAAGTAGTTGCCTTAGTTTCAAATTTATGCGGAACGTATGATTTGGCTTCAAATACTTGCGAATATAAGCGATATAGCTTCAACTGCATGCGAAACTAACGAGTTAGCTTCAAATCCAAGCGAAACACATGATTTAGCTTCAATTTCATGCGACGTAGGAGGCTTAGATTCAAATCCATGCGAAACGAACGGTTTAGCTTCAAATACTTGTGATATACATGATTTAGCTTCAACTGCATGCGAAACAAACGAGTTAGCTTCAAATCCAAGCGAAACACATGATTTAGATTCAAATTCATGCGACGTAGGAGGCTTAGATTCAAATCCATGCGAAACGAACGGTTTAGCTTCAAATACTTGTGATATACATGTTTTAGCTTCAACTGCATGCGAAACAAACGAGTTAGCTTCAAATCCAAGCGAAACACATGATTTAGCTTCAAATTCTTGCGAATCACATGGTTTAGCTTCAAATCCTTGCGATGCAAATGGTTTAGCTTCAAATACTTGTTTATACATAATTTAGCTTCAACTGCATGCGAAACAAACGAATTAGCTTCAAATGCAAGCGAAACACATGATTTAGATTCAAATTCATGCGACGTAGTAGGCTTAGATTCAAATCCATGCGAAACGAACGGTTTAGCTTCAAATCCAAGCGAAACACATGATTTATCTTGAATCAATGCGAAGTTGATGGCTTTGCTTCAAATCCATGCGAAGCGAATGGTTTAGCTTCAAATACTTGTGATATACACGATTTATCTTCAAATGCAGGCGAAAAAGAACGAGTTAGCTTCAAATCCATGCGAAACACATGGTTTAGCTTCAAATACTTGTGATTTACATGATTTATCTTCACTGCGAAAGAAACGAATTAGCTTCAAATGCAAGCGAAACGCATAATTCAACTTCATATACGTTCGAAACACATGGTTCAGATTAATATTCATGCAAAACAAATGGTTCAGCTTCAAATACTTGTGATATACATGAATTAGCTTCAAATGCAGGCGAAACAAACCAGTAGGCTTCAAAACCAAGCGATACACATGATTTAGATTCAAATTCATGCGAAGTAGGAGGCTTAGCTTCAAATCCAAGCGAAACACATGATTTAGCTTGAAATCAATGCGAAGTAGAAGCCCTAGTTTCAAATTCATGCGAATCGAATGATTTGGTTTCAATACTTGCGAATATAAGCGATATAGCTTAAACTGCATGCGAAACAAACGATTTAGCTTCAAATCCAAGCGAAACACATGATTTAGCTTCAAGTTCTTGCGAATAACATGGTTTAGCTTCAAATCCTTGCGATGCAAATGGTTTAGCTTCAAATACTTGTTTATACATAATTTAGCGTCAACAGCATGCGAAACAAACGAATTAGCTTCAAATGCAAGCGAAACACATGATTTAGATTCAAATTCATGCGAAGTAGGAGGCTTAGATTCAAGTCCATGCGAAACGAATGGTTTAGCTTCAAATACTTATGATTTACATGATTCAGCTTCAACTGCATGCGAAAAAAAGGAATTAGCTTTAAATCAAAGCGAAACACATAATTCAGCTTCAAATACGTTCGAAACACATGGTTTAGCTTAATATTTATGCAAAACAAATGGTTTAGTTTCATAGCTTCACATTCTTGCGAAACAGATGGTTTAGATTCAGATACTTGTGATGTACATGTTTTAGCTTCAACTGCATGCGAAACAACCGTGTTAGCTTCAAATCCAAGCGAAACACACGATTTATCTTCAAATCAATGCGAAGTTGAAGGCTTTGCTTCAAATCCATGCGAAGCGAATGGTTTAGCTTCAAATACTTGTGATATACACGATTTATCTTCAAATGCAGGCGAAAAAAAACGAGTTAGCTTCAAATCCAAGCGAAACACATGATTTAGATTCAAATTCATGCGACGTAGGAGGCTTAGATTCAAATCCATGCGAAACACATGGTTTAGCTTCAAATACTTGTGATTTACATGATTTATCTTCACTGCGAAAGAAACGAATTAGCTTCAAATGCAAGCGAAACGCATAATTCAACTTCATATACGTTCGAAACACATGGTTCAGATTAATATTCATGCAAAACAAATGGTTCAGCTTCAAATACTTGTGATATACATGAATTAGCTTCAAATGCAGGCGAAACAAACCAGTAGGCTTCAAAACCAAGCGATACACATGATTTAGATTCAAATTCATGCGAAGTAGGAGGCTTAGCTTCAAATCCAAGCGAAACACATGATTTAGCTTGAAATCAATGCGAAGTAGAAGCCCTAGTTTCAAATTCATGCGAATCGAATGATTTGGTTTCAAATACTTGCGAATATAAGCGATATAGCTTAAACTGCATGCGAAACAAACGATTTAGCTTCAAATCCAAGCGAAACACATGATTTAGCTTCAAGTTCTTGCGAATAACATGGTTTAGCTTCAAATCCTTGCGATGCAAATGGTTTAGCTTCAAATACTTGTTTATACATAATTTAGCTTCAACAGCATGCGAAACAAACGAATTAGCTTCAAATGCAAGCGAAACACATGATTTAGATTCAAATTCATGCGAAGTAGGAGGCTTAGATTCAAGTCCATGCGAAACGAATGGTTTAGCTTCAAATACTTATGATTTACATGATTCAGCTTCAACTGCATGCGAAAAAAAGGAATTAGCTTTAAATCAAAGCGAAACACATAATTCAGCTTCAAATACGTTCGAAACACATGGTTTAGCTTAATATTCATGCAAAACAAATGGTTTAGTTTCATAGCTTCACATTCTTGCGAAACAGATGGTTTAGATTCAGATACTTGTGATGTACATGTTTTAGCTTCAACTGCATGCGAAACAACCGTGTTAGCTTCAAATCCAAGCGAAACACATGATTTATCTTCAAATCAATGCGAAGTTGAAGGCTTTGCTTCAAATCCATGCGAAGCGAATGGTTTAGCTTCAAATACTTGTGATATACACGATTTATCTTCAAATGCATGCGAAACAAACGAGTTAGCTTCAAATCCAAGCGAAACACATGATTTAGATTCAAATTCATGCGACGTAGGAGGCTTAGATTCAAATCCATGCGAAACGAACGGTTTAGCTTCAAATACTTGTGATATACATGATTTAGCTTCAACTGCATGCGAAACAAACGAGTTAGCTTCAAATCCAAGTGAAACACATGATTTAGATTCAAATTCATGCGACGTAGGAGGCTTAGATTCAAATCCATGCGAAACGAACGGTTTAGCTTCAAATTCATGCGAATCACATGGATTAGCTTCATAGCTTCATATTCTTGCGAAACAGATGGATTAGATTGAGATACTTGTGATGTACATGTTTTAGCTTCAACTGCATGCGAAACAAACGTGTTAGCTTCAAATCCAAGCGAAACACATGATTTATCTTCAAATCAATGCGAAGTTGAAGGCTTTGCTTCAAATCCATGCGAAGCGATTGGTTTAGCTTCAAATACTTGTGATATACACGACTTATCTTCAAAAGCAGGCGAAAAAAAACGAGTTAGCTTCAAATCCATGCGAAACACATGGTTTTGCTTCAAATACTTGTGATTTACATGATTTATCTTCAACTGCATGCGAAACAAAGGAGTTAGCTTCAAATCCAAGCGAAACACATGATTTAGCTTCAAATTCATATAAAGTATAAGTCTTAGCTTCAAATACATGCGAAATAAATGGTTTAGCTTCAAATACATGTTTTATACATGTATTTAGCATAAACTGCATTGCGAAACAATCGAGTTAGCTTCTAATCCAAACTTCAAATCAATGCGAAGTAGAAGGAATGCGAAACAATCGAGTCAGCTTCAAATCCAAGCAAAACACATGATTTAGCTTCAAATCAATGCGAAGTAGAAGGCTTAGCTTCAAATCCATGCGAAGCGAATGGTTTAGCTTCAAATACTTGTGATATACATGATTTATCTTCAAATGCAGGCGAAAAAAACGAGTTAGCTTCAAATCCATGCGAAACACATGGTTTAGCTTCAAATACTTGTGATATACATGAATTAGCTTCAAATGCAGGCGAAACAAACCAGTAGGCTTCAAAACCAAGCGATACACATGATTTAGATTCAAATTCATGCGAAGTAGGAGGCTTAGCTTCAAATCCATGCGAAACAAATGGTATAGCTTCAAATACTTGTGATATACATGATTTAGCTTTAACTGCATGCGAAACAAACGAGTTAGCTTCAAATCCAAGCGAAACACATGATTTAGCTTGAAATCAATGCGAAGTAGAAGGCTTAGCTTCAAATCAATGCGAAACAAATGGTTTAGCTTTAAATACTTGTGATATACATGACTTAGTTTGAGCTGTATGCGAATCAAACGAGTTAGATTCAAATCCAAGAGAAACACAAGATTTAGCTTCAAATCAATGCGAAGTAGAAGGCTTAGCATCTAATCCATGCGATACAAATGATTTAGCTTCTTATACTTGCGATATAACTGATATAGATTCAAATGCAGGCGAAACAAGAGAGTTTGCTTCCAATCCAAGCGTAACACATGATTTAGCTTCAAATCAATGCGAAGTAGAAGGCTTAGCTTCAAATCCATGCGAAACAAATGGTTTAACTTCAGATACTTGTGATATACATGATTTATCTTCAAATGCAGGCGAAAAAAACGAGTTAGCTTCAAAGCCATGCGAAACACATGGTTTAGCTTCAAATCAATGCAAAGTAGTAGCCTTAGTTTCAAATTTATGCGAAACGAATGATTTGGCTTCAAATACTTGCGAATATAAGCGATATAGCTTCAACTGCATGCGAAACTAACGAGTTAGCTTGAAATCCAAGCGAAACATCATGATTTAGCTTCAATTTCATGCAAAGTATAAGTCTTAGCTTCAGATACATGCGAAACGAATGGTTTAGCTACAAATACTTGCGAATATAAGTGATATAGCTTCAAATGCAGGCGAAACAAACGAGTTAGCTTGGAATACTTGCGAAACACACGATTTAGCTTCAAATCAATGCGAAGTAGAAGGCTTATCTTCGAAACCATGCGAAACAGATGGTTTAGCTTCAAATACTTGTGATATACATGGTTTAGCTTCAACTGCGTGGGCAACAAACGAGTTAGCTTCAAATCCATGCGAAACACATGATTTAGCTTCAAATTCATTCCAAACACATGGTTTAGCTTAATATTCATGCGAAACACATGGTTTACTTTAATATACATGCGAAACAAATTGTTCAGCTTCAAATACTTGTGATATACATGATTGAGCTTCAACTGCATGTGAAACAAACGTGCTACCTTCAAATCCAAGCGAAACATATGATTTAGCTTCAAATCCATGCGAAACGGATGACTGAGCTTCAAATACTTGCGATTATACGTGATATAACTTCGAATGCAGGCGAAACAACCGAGTTAGCTTCAAATCCATACCAAACACAAGATTTAGCTTCCAATCAATGCTAAGTAGAAGGCTTAGTTTCAAATCCAAGCGAAACACATGATTTAGCTTCAAATCAATGCGAAGTAGAAGGCTTATCTTCGAAACCATGCGAAACAGATGGTTTAGCTTCAAATAAATGTGATATACATGATTTAGCGTCAACTGCAGGAGAAACAAACGAAATGGCTTCAAATCCAAGCGAATACATGATTTAGCTTCAAATCAATACGAAGTAGGAGGCTTAGCTTCAAATCCATGCGAAACGCATTATTTATCTTCAAATACTGGCGAATATAAGTGATATTGGTTCAAATGCAGGCGAAACAAACGAGTTATCTTCAAACCAAAGCGAAACACATGATTTTGCTTCAAATCAATGCGAAGGTGAAGGCTTAGCTTCAAATCCATGCAAAACAAATAGTTTAGCTTCAAATACTTGCGAATATAAGTGATATAGCTTCAACTGCATGCGAATCAAACGAGTTATCTTCAAACCAAATCGAAACACATGATTTAGATTCAAATCAATGCGAAGTAGAAGGCTTTGTTTCAAATCCATGCAAATCAAATGGTTTTGCTTCAAATACTTGTGATATACATGATTTAGCTTCAAATGCATGCGAAACAAACGAGTTAGCTCCAAATCCAAGCGAAACACATGACTTAGCTTCAAATCAATGCGAAGTAGAAGGCTTAGCTTCAAATCCATGAGAAACAAATGGTTTTGTTACAAATACTTGTGATATACATGATTTAGCTTCAAATGCATGCGAAACAAACGAGTGAGATTCAATTCATGTGAACCACATCATTTAGCTTCAAATTCATGCGAATCAAATTGTTCTGCTTCAAATACTTGTGATATACATGATTGAGCTTCAACTGCAGGTGAAACAGACGTGTTACCTTCAAATCCAAGAGAAACATATGATTTAGCTTCAAATTCATGCGAAGTAGAAGGCTTATCTTCGAAACCATGCGAAACAAATGGTTTAGTTTCAAATAATCTTGATATAAATGATTTAGCTTTAAAATCATGCGAAACACATCGTTTAGATTCATATTCATGCGAAGCACATGGTTTAACTTAATATTCATGCGAAACAAATTGTTCAGCTTCAAATAGTTGTGATATACATGATTGAGCTTCAACTGTATGTGAAACAAACGTGTTAACTACAAATCCAAGCGAAACTCATGATTTAGCTTCACATCAATGCGAAGTAGAAGGGTTAGCATCAAATCCAAGTGAATCATATGAATTAGCTTCAAATAAATGCGAAGTAGAAGGCTTAGTTTCAAATCCAAGCGAAACACATGATTTAGCTTCAAATCAATGCGAAGTAGAAGGCTTAGCTTCAAATGCAGGCGAAACAAACGAGTTAGCTTCAAATCCAAGCGAAACACATGATTTTGCTTTAAATCAATCCGAAGTAGAAGGCTTGTCTTCAAGTCAATGGGAAATAAATGGTTTAGCTTCAAATACTTGTGATATACATGATTTAGCTTCAAATAAATTCGAAGCAGCAGGCTTAGCTTCAAGTACATGAGAAATGATTAACCTTCAGATAATTGCAATATAAGTGATTTAGCTTCAATTCCAGGAGAAACAAACGAGTTAGCTTCAAATCCAAGCGAAACATGTGATTTAGCTTCAAATATTTGCGAAGTAGAAGGCTTAGCTTCAAATTCATGCGAAACGAATGATTGACCGTCAAATAATTGCGAATATAAGTGATATAGATTCAACTGCATGCGAAACAATCGAGTTATTTTCAAATCCAAGCGAAGCACATTATTTAGCATCAAATCAATGCTAAGTAGAATGGTTAGCATCAAATCCAAGTGAATCACATGATTCAGATTCAAATCAATGCGAATCACATGATTTAGCTTCGAATCAATGCGACGTAGAAGGCATATCTTCGAAACCATGCGAAACAGATGGTTTAGCTCCAAATACTTGAGATATACATGATTTAGCTTCAGTTGCAGAAGAAACAAACGAGTTAGCTTCAAATCCAAGCGAAACATATGATTTAGCTTCAAATCATTGCGAAGTAGAAGGATAAGCTTCAAATCCATGCGAAACGCATGATTTATCTTGAAATCAATGCGAAGTTGATGGCTTTGCTTCAAATCCATGCGAAGCGAATGGTTTAGCTTCAAATACTTGTGATATACACGATTTATCTTCAAATGCAGGCGAAAAAGAACGAGTTAGCTTCAAATCCATGCGAAACACATGGTTTAGCTTCAAATACTTGTGATTTACATGATTTATCTTCAACTGCATGCGAAAGAAACGAATTAGCTTCAAATGCAAGCGAAACGCATAATTCAACTTCATATACGTTCGAAACACATGGTTCAGATTAATATTCATGCAAAACAAATGGTTCAGCTTCAAATACTTGTGTTTTAAATGAATTAGCTTCAAATGCAGGCGAAACAAACCAGTAGGCTTCAAAACCAAGCGATACACATTATTTAGATTCAAATTCATGCGAAGTAGGAGGCTTAGCTTCAAATCCAAGCGAAGCACATGATTTAGCTTGAAATCAATGCGAAGTAGAAGCCCTAGTTTCAAATTCATGCGAATCGAATGATTTGGTTTCAAATACTTGCGAATATAAGCGATATAGCTTAAACTGCATGCGAAACAAACGATTTAGCTTCAAATCCAAGCGAAACACATGATTTAGCTTCAAGTTCTTGCGAATAACATGGTTTAGCTTCAAATCCTTGCGATGCAAATGGTTTAGCTTCAAATACTTGTTTATACATAATTTAGCTTCAACAGCATGCGAAACAAACGAATTAGCTTCAAATGCAAGCGAAACACATGATTTAGATTCAAATTCATGCAAAGTAGGAGGCTTAGATTCAAGTCCATGCGAAACGAATGGTTTAGCTTCAAATACTTATGATTTACATGATTCAGCTTCAACTGCATGCGAAAAAAAGGAATTAGCTTTAAATCAAAGCGAAACACATAATTCAGCTTCAAATACGTTCGAAACACATGGTTTAGCTTAATATTCATGCAAACCAAATGGTTTAGTTTCATAGCTTCACATTCTTGCGAAACAGATGGTTTAGATTCAGATACTTGTGATGTACATGTTTTAGCTTCAACTGCATGCGAAACAACCGTGTTAGCTTCAAATCCAAGCGAAACACATGATTTATCTTCAAATCAATGCGAAGTTGAAGGCTTTGCTTCAAATCCATGCGAAGCGAATGGTTTAGCTTCAAATACTTGTGATATACACGATTTATCTTCAAATGCAGGCGAAAAAAACGAGTTAGCTTCAAATCCATGCGAAACACATGGTTTAGCTTCAAATACTTTTGATTTACATGATTTATCTTCAACTGCATGCGAAAGAAACGAATTAGCTTCAAATGCAAGCGAAACGCATAATTCAGCTTCAAATACGTTCGAAACACATGGTTCAGATTAATATTGATGCAAAACAAATGGTTCAGCTTCAAATACTTGTGATATACATGATTTAGCTTTAACTGCATGCGAAACAAACCAGTTAGCTTCAAATCCAAGCGAAACACATGATTTAGATTCAAATTCATGCGACGTAGGAGGCTTAGATTCAAATCCATGCGAAACGAACGGTTTAGCTTCAAATACTTGTGATATACATGATTTAGCTTCAACTGCAAGCGAAACAAACGTGTTAGCTTCAAATCCAAGCGAAACATATGATTTATCTTCAAATCAATGCGAAGTTGAAGGCTTTGCTTCAAATCCATGCGAAGCGAATGGTTTAGCTTCAAATACTTGTGATATACACGATTTATCTTCAAATGCAGGCGAAAAAAAACGAGTTAGCTTCAAATCCATGCGAAACACATGATTTAGCTTCAAATCAATGCAAAGTAGAAGGCTTAGCATCAAATCCAAGCGACACAAATTATTTAGCTTCATATACTTGCGAATATTAGTGATATAGCTTCAGATCAATGCGAAGTAGAAGGTTTAGCTTCAGATCCATGCGATACGAATGATTTAGCTTCAAGTACTTCTGATATACATGATTTAGCTTCAACTGCATGCGAAACAAACGAGTTAGCTTCAAATCCAAGCTAAACACATCATTTAGCTTCAAATCCAGGCGAATAACATGGTTTAACTTAATATACATGCGAAACAGACGGTTTAGATTCAGATATTTGTGATAAACGTGATTTAGCATCAACTGCATGCGGAACAATCGAGCTAACTTCAAATCCAAGCGAAACACATGATTTAGCTACAAATCAATACGAAGTAGAAGGCTTAGCTTCAAATGATTTAGCTTCAAATACTTGCGATATAAGTGTCATAGCTTCAAATGCAGGCGAAACAAACGAGTTAGTTTCAAATCCATGCGAAACACATGATCTAGCTTCAAATCAGTGCGACGTAGAAGGCTTAGCTTCAAATCAGTGCGACGTGGAAGGCTTAGCTTCAAAGCAATGCGAAACAACTGTATTAGCTTCAAATACTTGTGATATACATGAGTTAGCTTTAACTGCCTTGCGAAACGAACGAGCTAGCTTCAAATCTAAGCGAAACACACGATTTAGCTACAAATTCATGCGAAGTGGAAGGCTTAGCTTCAAATCCATGCGAAACGAATAGTTTAGCTTAAAATACTTGCGAGTATAGACGATATGTCTTCAAATGCAGGCGAAACAAACGAGTTTGCTTCAAATCCATGCAAAGTAGAAGACTTAGCATCAAATCAATGCGAATCAAATGTTTTAGCTTCAAATACTTGTGATATACATGATTTAGATCCAACTGCATGCGAAACAAATGATTTAGCATCAAATCAATGCGAAGCAGAAGGCTTATTTTCAAATACATGAGAAACAAATGGTTTAGCTTCAAATACTCGTGATATACATGATTGAGCTTCAACTGCATGCGAAACAAACGAGTTAGCTTCAAATCCAAGCGAAACAAATGATTTAGATTCAAATTCATGCGACGTAGGAGGCTTAGATTCAAATCCATGCGAAACGAACGGTTTAGCTTCAAATACTTGTGATAAACATGATTTATCTTCAAATGCAGGCGAAAAAAAACGAGTTAGCTTCAAATCCAAGCGAAACACATGATTTAGATTCAAATTCATGCGACGTAGGAGGCTTAGATTCAAATCCATGCGAAACGAACCGTTTAGCTTCAAATTCATGCGAATCACATGGATTAGCTTCATAGCTTCATATTCTTGCGAAACAGATGGATTAGATTCAGATACTTGTGATGTACATGTTTTAGCTTCAACTGCCTGCGAAACAAACGTGTTAGCTTCAAATCCAAGCGAAACACATGATTTATCTTCAAATCAATGCGAAGTTGAAGGCTTTGATTCAAATCCATGCGAAGCGAATGGTTTAGCTTCAAATACTTGTGATATACACGATTTATCTTCAAATGCAGGCGAAAAAAACGAGTTAGCTTCAAATCCATGCGAAACACATGGTTTAGCTTCAAATACTTGTGATTTACATGATTTATCTTCAACTGCATGCGAAAGAAACGAATTAGCTTCAAATGCAAGCGAAACACATAATTCAGCTTCAAATACGTTCGAAACACATGGTTCAGATTAATATTCATGCAAAACAAATGGTTCAGCTTCAAATACTTGTGATATACATGAATTAGCTTCAAATGCAGGCGAAACAAACCAGTAGGCTTCAAAACCAAGCGATACACACGATTTAGATTCAAATTCATGCGAAGTAGGAGGCTTAGCTTCAAATCCATGCGAAACGAATGGTATAGCTTCAAATACTTGTGATATACATGATTTAGCTTCAACTGCATGCGAAACAAACGAGTTAGCTTCAAATCCAAGCGAAACACATGATTTAGCTTCAAATTCTTGCGAATCACATGGTTTAGCTTCAAATCCTTGCGATGCAAATGGTTTAGCTTCAAATACTTGTTTATACATAATTTAGCTTCAACTGCATGCGAAACAAACGAATTAGCTTCAAATGCAAGCGAAACACATGATTTAGATTCATATTCATGCGTAGTAGGAGGCTTAGATTGAAATCCATGCGAAACGAAAGGTTTAGCTTCGAATACTTGTGATACACATGATTTAGCTTCAACTGCATGCGAAAAAAAACGAGTTAGCTTCAAATCCAAGCGAAACACATGATTTAGATTCAAATTCATGCGACGTAGGAGGCTTAGATTCAAATCCATGCGAAACGAACCGTTTAGCTTCAAATTCATGCGAATCACATGGATTAGCTTCATAGCTTCATATTCTTGCGAAACAGATGGTTTAGATTCAGATACTTGTGATATACATGATATGTCGTCAAATGCAGGCGAAACAAACGAGTTAGCTTCAAATCCAAGCAAAACACATGATTTAGCTTCAAATTAATGCGAAGTAGAAGGCTTAGTTTAAAATCCATGCGAATCAAATGGTTTAGCTTCAAATTCTTGTGATATACATGATTTACCTTCAACTGCATGCGAAACATACGAGTTAGCATCAAATCCAAGCGAATCACATGATTTAGGTTCAAATCAATGCGAAGTTGAAGGCTTAGCTTCAAATCCATGCGAAACAAATGGTTTAGCTTCAAATAATTGTGATATACATGATTTAGCTTCAACTGCATGCGAAACAAACGAGTTAGTTTCAAATCCATGCGAAACATATGATTTAGCATCAAATCAATGCGAAGTAGAAGGCTTAGCATCAAATCAATCCGAAACAAATGGTTTAGCTTCAAATCAATCCGAAACAAATGGTTTAGCTTCAAATACTTGTGATATATATGATTTAGCTTCGACTGCATGTGAAGCAAACGAGTTAGCTTCAAATCCATACTAAACACATGATTTAGATTCAAATCAATGCCAAGTAGAAGGCTTAGCTTCAAATCCATGCGAAACAAATGCTATAGCTTCAAATACTTTTGATAAACATGATTTAGCTTCAACTGCATGCGAAACAAACGAGTTAGCTACAAATCACAGCGAAACACATGATTTAGCTTCAAATCAATGCGAAGTACAAGGCTTATCTTCAAATATATGGGAAACAAATGATTTATCTTCAGATAATTGCGATATAAGTGATATAGATTCATATGTAGGCGAAACAATCGAGTTAGCTTCAAATCAATGCGAAGTGGAAGGCTTAGCATCAAATACATGAGAAACAAATGGTTTAGCTTAAAATACTTGTGATATACATGATTTAGCTTCAACTGCATACGAAACAAACGAGTTAGCTTCAAAACCAAGCGAAACACATGATTTAGCTGCAAATCAATGCGAAGTAGAAGGCTTAGCTTCAAATCCATGGGAATCAAACGGTTTAGCTTCAAATACTTGTGATATACATGATTTATCTTCAAATGCAGGCGAAACAAAAGAGTTAGCTTCAAATCCATGCGAAACACATCATTTAGTTTCAAGTTCATGCGAAATACATGGTTTAGCTTCATAGCTTCATAGTCTTGCGAAACAGATGTTTTAGATTCAGATATTGTGATAATCATGATTTAGCTTCAACTGCATGCGAAACAAACAAGTTTGCTTAAAATCAAAGAGAAACACAGGATTTAGCTTCGAATCAATGCGAAGTTGAAGTCTTTGCTCCAAATCCATGCGAAGCGAATGGTTTAGTTTCAAATACTTGTGATACACATGATTTATCTTCAAATACAGGCGAAGAAAACGAGTCAGCTTCAAAACCAAGCGTAACACATGATTTAGCTGCAAATCAATGCGAAGTAGAAGGCTTAGCTTCTAATACTTGAGAAACAAATGGTTTAGCTTCAAATACTTGTGATATACATGATTTATCTTCAAATGCAGTCGAAACAAAAGAGTTAGCTTCAAATCCATGCGAAACACATCATTTAGTTTCAAATTCATGCGAAACACATGGTTTGGCTTCATAGCTTCATATTCTTGCGAATCAGATGGTTTAGATTCAGATACTTGTGATAAACATGATTTAGCTTCAACTGCATGAGAAACAACCAAGTTTGCTTCAAATCAAAGAGAAACACATGATTTAACTTCAAATCAATGCGAAGTAGAAGGCTTAGCTTCAAATCCATGCGAAACAAATGGTTTACCTTCAAATACTTACGATATAAATGAAACAGCTTCAAATGAAGACGAAACAAACGAGTTAGTTTCAAATCCATGCGAAACATATGATCTAGCATCAAATCAATGCGAAGTAGAAGGCTTAGCTTCAAATCAATCCGATGTAGAAGACTTAGCTTCAAATCCATGCGAAACAAATGTTTAGTTACAAATACTTGTGATATACATGATTTAGCTTCAAATGCAGGCGAAACAAACGAGTTAGTTTCAAATCCATACGAAACACATGATTTAGCTTCAAATTCATGCGAAGTAGAAGGCTTATCTTCGAATCCATGCGAAACAAATGGTTTATCTTCAAATACTTGTGATATGCATGATTTAGCTTCAACTGCATACTAAAGAAACTAGTTATCTTCAAATCCATGCGAAACACATGATTTAGCTTCAAATCAATGCAAAGTAGAAGGCTTAGCATCAAATCCAAGCGACACAAATTATTTAGCTTCATATAATTGCGAATATTAGTGATATAGCTTCAAATCAATGCGAAGTAGAAGGTTTAGCTTCAGATCCATGCGATACGAATGATTTAGCTTCAAGTACTTCTGATATACATGATTTAGCTTCAACTGCATGCGAAACAAACGAGTTAGCTTCAAATCCAAGCTAAACACATCATTTAGCTTCAAATCCAGGCGAATAACATGGTTTAACTTAATATACATGCGAAACACACGGATTAGATTCAGATATTTGGGATAAACGTGATTTAGCATCAACTGCATGCGGAACAATCGAGCTAACTTCAAATCCAAGCGAAACACATGATTTAGCTACAAATCAATACGAAGTAGAAGGCTGAGCTTCAAATGATTTAGCTTCAAATACTTGCGATATAAGTGTCATAGCTTCAAATGCAGGCGAAACAAACGAGTTAGTTTCAAATCCACGCGAAACACATGATCTAGCTTCAAATCAGTGCGACGTAGAAGGCTTAGCTTCAAATCAGTGCGACGTGGAAGGCTTAGCTTCAAAGCAATGCGAAACAACTGTATTAGCTTCAAATACTTGTGATATACATGAGTTAGCTTTTACTGCCTTGCGAAACAAACGAGTTAGCTTCAAATCTAAGCGAAACACACGATTTAGCTACAAATTCATGCGAAGTGGAAGGCTTAGCTTCAAATCCATGCGAAACGAATAGTTTAGCTTAAAATACTTGCGAGTATAGACGATATGTCTTCAAATGCAGGCGAAACAAACGAGTTTGCTTCAAATCCATGCAAAGTAGAAGACTTAGCATCAAATCAATGCGAATCAAATGTTTTAGCTTCAAATACTTGTGATATACATGATTTAGATCCAACTGCATGCGAAACAAATGATTTAGCATCAAATCAATGCGAAGCAGAAGGCTTATTTTCAAATACATGAGAAACAAATGGTTTAGCTTCAAATACTCGTGATATACATGATTGAGCTTCAACTGCATGCGAAACAAACGAGTTAGCTTCAAATCCAAGCTAAACACATCATTTAGCTTCAAATCCAGGCGAATAACATGGTTTAACTTAATATACATGCGATACAGACGCTTTAGATTCAGATACTTGTGATAAACGTGATTTAGCATCAACTGCATGCGGAACAATCGAGTTAGCTTCAAATCCTAGCGAAACACATGATTTAGCTTCAAATTAATGCGAAGTAGAAGGCTTAGCTTCAAATCCAAGTGAAACACATGATTTAGCTACAAATCCAGGCGAATAACATGGTTTAACTTAATATACGTGCGAAACAGACGGTTTAGATTCAGATACTTGTGATAAACGTGATTTAGCATCAACTGCAAGCGGAACAATCGAGTTAGCTTCAAGTCCTAGCGAAACACATGATTTAGCTTCAAATTAATGCGAAGTAGAAGGCTTAGCTTCAAATCCAAGCGAAACACATGATTTAGCTACAAATCAATGCGAAGTAAAAGGCTTAGCTTCAAATGATTTAGCTTCAAATACTTGCGATATAAGTGTTATAGCTTCAAATGCAGGCTAAACAAACGAGTTAGTTTCAAATCCATGCGAAACACATGATTTAGCTTCAAATCCATGCGAATCAAATGGTTTAGCTTCAAATACTTGTGATATACATGATTTATCTTCAACTGCACGCGAAACAAACTAGTTAGCTTCAAATCCAAGAGAAACACATGATTTAGCTTCAAATCAATGCGAAGTAGAAGGCTTATCATCAAATCCATGCGAAACAAATGGTATAGCTTCTACTACTTGTGATATACATGATTTAGCTTCAAATGCAGGCGAAACAAACAAGTTAGCTTCAAATCCATGTGAAACACGTGACTTACCTTGAAATCAATGCGAAGTAGAAGTCTTGTCTTCGAATCCATGCGAAACAAATGGTCTAGCTTCAAATACTTGTGATATACATGATTTAGCTTCAACTGCATTCGAAATAAACGAGTTAGCTTCAAATCCTAGCGAAACACATGATTTAGCTTCAAATTAATGCGAAGTAGAAGGCTTAGCTTCAAATCCATGCGAAACACAATATTTAGGTACAAATTCATTCGAAACACATGGTTTAGCTTAATATTCATGCGAAACAAATGGTTCAGCTCCAATTACTTGTGATATACATGATTAAGCTCCAACTGCATGCGAAACAAACGAGTTAGCTTCAAATCCACGCGAATCACATGATTTAGCTTCAAATCAATGCGAAGTAGAAGAGTTAGCTTCAAGTCCAAGCGAAACAAATGTTTTAGCTTCAAATACTTGTGATATACATGATTTAGCTTCAAATCAATGCGATGAAAATGGTTTAGCTTCAAATACTTGTTTATACATAATTTAGCTTCAACTGCATGCGAAACAAACGAATTAGCTTCAAATGCAAGCGAAACACATGATTTAGATTCATATTCATGCGTAGTAGGAGGCTTAGATTGAAATCCATGCGAAACGAAAGGTTTAGCTTCGAATACTTGTGATATACATGATTTAGCTTCAACTGCATGCGAAAAAAAACGAGTTAGCTTCAAATCCAAGCGAAACACATGATTTAGATTCAAATTCATGCGACGTAGGAGGCTTAGATTCAAATCCATGCGAAACGAACCGTTTAGCTTCAAATTCATGCGAATCACATGGATTAGCTTCATAGCTTCATATTCTTGCGAAACAGATGGTTTAGATTCAGATACTTGTGATATACATGATATGTCGTCAAATGCAGGCGAAACAAACGAGTTAGCTTCAAATCCAAGCAAAACACATGATTTAGCTTCAAATTAATGCGAAGTAGAAGGCTTAGTTTAAAATCCATGCGAATCAAATGGTTTAGCTTCAAATTCTTGTGATATACATGATTTACCTTCAACTGCATGCGAAACATACGAGTTAGCATCAAATCCAAGCGAATCACATGATTTAGGTTCAAATCAATGCGAAGTTGAAGGCTTAGCTTCAAATCCATGCGAAACAAATGGTTTAGCTTCAAATAATTGTGATATACATGATTTAGCTTCAACTGCATGCGAAACAAACGAGGTAGTTTCAAATCCATGCGAAACATATGATTTAGCATCAAATCAATGCGAAGTAGAAGGCTTAGCATCAAATCAATCCGAAACAAATGGTTTAGCTTCAAATCAATCCGAAACAAATGGTTTAGCTTCAAATACTTGTGATATATATGATTTAGCTTCGACTGCATGTGAAGCAAACGAGTTAGCTTCAAATCCATACTAAACACATGATTTAGATTCAAATCAATGCCAAGTAGAAGGCTTAGCTTCAAATCCATGCTAAACAAATGCTATAGCTTCAAATACTTTTGATAAACATGATTTAGCTTCAACTGCATGCGAAACAAACGAGTTAGCTACAAATCACAGCGAAACACATGATTTAGCTTCAAATCAATGCGAAGTACAAGGCTTATCTTCAAATATATGGGAAACAAATGATTTATCTTCAGATAATTGCGATATAAGTGATATAGATTCATATGTAGGCGAAACAATCGAGTTAGCTTCAAATCAATGCGAAGTGGAAGGCTTAGCATCAAAAACATGAGAAACAAATGGTTTAGCTTAAAATACTTGTGATATACATGATTTAACTTCAACTGCATACGAAACAAACGAGTTAGCTTCAAAACCAAGCGAAACACATGATTTAGCTGCAAATCAATGCGAAGTAGAAGGCTTAGCTTCAAATCCATGGGAATCAAACGGTTTAGCTTCAAATACTTGTGATATACATGATTTATCTTCAAATGCAGGCGAAACAAAAGAGTTAGCTTCAAATCCATGCGAAACACATCATTTAGTTTCAAGTTCATGCGAAATACATGGTTTAGCTTCATAGCTTCATAGTCTTGCGAAACAGATGGTTTAGATTCAGATACTTGTGATATACATGATATGTCGTCAAATGCAGGCGAAACAAACGAGTTAGCTTCAAATCCAAGCAAAACACATGATTTAGCTTCAAATTAATGCGAAGTAGAAGGCTTAGTTTAAAATCCATGCGAATCAAATGGTTTAGCTTCAAATACTTACGATATAAATGAAACAGCTTCAAATGAAGACGAAACAAACGAGTTAGTTTCAAATCCATGCGAAACATATGATCTAGCATCAAATCAATGCGAAGTAGAAGGCTTAGCTTCTAATACTTGAGAAACAAATGGTTTAGCTTCAAATACTTGTGATATACATGATTTATCTTCAAATGCAGTCGAAACAAAAGAGTTAGCTTCAAATCCATGCGAAACACATCATTTAGTTTCAAATTCATGCGAAACACATGGTTTAGCTTACTATTCATGCGAAAGAGATGGTTTATATTCAGGTACTTCTTATATACATGATTTAGCTTCAACTGCATGCGAAACAAACGAGTTAGCTTCAAATCAAAGAGAAACACATGATTTAACTTCAAATCAATGCGAAGTAGAAGGCTTATCTTCAAATCCATCCGACACAAATGGTTTAGCTTCAAATACTTGCGATATAAATGAAACAGCTTCAAATGAAGATGAAACAAACGAGTTAGTTTCAAATCCATGCGAATAACATGGTTTAACTTAATATACATGCGAAGCAGACGGTTTAGATTCAGATATTTGTGATAAACGTGATTTAGCATCAACTGCATGCGGAACAATCGAGCTAACTTCAAATCCAAGCGAAACACATGATTTAGCTACAAATCAATACGAAGTAGAAGGCTTAGCTTCAAATGATTTAGCTTCAAATACTTGCGATATAAGTGTCATAGCTTCAAATGCAGGCGAAACAAACGAGTTAGTTTCAAATCCATGCGAAACATATGATCTAGCATCAAATCAATGCGAAGTAGAAGGCTTAGCTTCTAATACTTGAGAAACAAATGGTTTAGCTTCAAATACTTGTGATATACATGATTTATCTTCAAATGCAGTCGAAACAAAAGAGTTAGCTTCAAATCCATGCGAAACACATCATTTAGTTTCAAATTCATGCGAAACACATGGTTTAGCTTACTATTCATGCGAAAGAGATGGTTTATATTCAGGTACTTCTTATATACATGATTTAGCTTCAACTGCATGCGAAACAAACGAGTTAGCTTCAAATCAAAGAGAAACACATGATTTAACTTCAAATCAATGCGAAGTAGAAGGCTTATCTTCAAATCCATCCGACACAAATGGTTTAGCTTCAAATACTTGCGATATAAATGAAACAGCTTCAAATGAAGATGAAACAAACGAGTTAGTTTCAAATCCATGCGAATAACATGGTTTAACTTAATATACATGCGAAACAGACGGTTTAGATTCAGATATTTGTGATAAACGTGATTTAGCATCAACTGCATGCGGAACAATCGAGCTACTTCAAATCCAAGCGAAACACATGATTTAGCTACAAATCAATACGAAGTAGAAGGCTTAGCTTCAAATGATTTAGCTTCAAATACTTGCGATATAAGTGTCATAGCTTCAAATGCAGGCGAAACAAACGAGTTAGTTTCAAATCCATGCGAAACACATGATCTAGCTTCAAATCAGTGCGACGTAGAAGGCTTAGCTTCAAATCAGTGCGACGTGGAAGGCTTAGCTTCAAAGCAATGCGAAACAACTGTATTAGCTTCAAATACTTGTGATATACATGAGTTAGCTTTAACTGCCTTGCGAAACAAACGAGCTAGCTTCAAATCTAAGCGAAACACACGATTTAGCTACAAATTCATGCGAAGTGGAAGGCTTAGCTTCAAATCCATGCGAAACGAATAGTTTAGCTTAAAATACTTGCGAGTATAGACGATATGTCTTCAAATGCAGGCGAAACAAACGAGTTTGCTTCAAATCCATGCAAAGTAGAAGACTTAGCATCAAATCAATGCGAATCAAATGTTTTAGCTTCAAATACTTGTGATATACATGATTTAGATCCAACTGCATGCGAAACAAATGATTTAGCATCAAATCAATGCGAAGCAGAAGGCTTATTTTCAAATACATGAGAAACAAATGGTTTAGCTTCAAATACTCGTGATATACATGATTGAGCTTCAACTGCATGCGAAACAAACGAGTTAGCTTCAAATCCAAGCGAAACAAATGATTTAGATTCAAATTCATGCGACGTAGGAGGCTTAGATTCAAATCCATGCGAAACGAACGGTTTAGCTTCAAATACTTGTGATAAACATGATTTATCTTCAAATGCAGGCGAAAAAAAACGAGTTAGCTTCAAATCCAAGCGAAACACATGATTTAGATTCAAATTCATGCGACGTAGGAGGCTTAGATTCAAATCCATGCGAAACGAACCGTTTAGCTTCAAATTCATGCGAATCACATGGATTAGCTTCATAGCTTCATATTCTTGCGAAACAGATGGATTAGATTCAGATACTTGTGATGTACATGTTTTAGCTTCAACTGCCTGCGAAACAAACGTGTTAGCTTCAAATCCAAGCGAAACACATGATTTATCTTCAAATCAATGCGAAGTTGAAGGCTTTGCTTCAAATCCATGCGAAGCGAATGGTTTAGCTTCAAATACTTGTGATATACACGATTTATCTTCAAATGCAGGCGAAAAAAACGAGTTAGCTTCAAATCCATGCGAAACACATGGTTTAGCTTCAAATACTTGTGATTTACATGATTTATCTTCAACTGCATGCGAAAGAAACGAATTAGCTTCAAATGCAAGCGAAACACATAATTCAGCTTCAAATACGTTCGAAACACATGGTTCAGATTAATATTCATGCAAAACAAATGGTTCAGCTTCAAATACTTGTGATATACATGAATTAGCTTCAAATGCAGGCGAAACAAACCAGTAGGCTTCAAAACCAAGCGATACACACGATTTAGATTCAAATTCATGCGAAGTAGGAGGCTTAGCTTCAAATCCATGCGAAACGAATGGTATAGCTTCAAATACTTGTGATATACATGATTTAGCTTCAACTGCATGCGAAACAAACGAGTTAGCTTCAAATCCAAGCGAAACACATGATTTAGCTTCAAATTCTTGCGAATCACATGGTTTAGCTTCAAATCCTTGCGATGCAAATGGTTTAGCTTCAAATACTTGTTTATACATAATTTAGCTTCAACTGCATGCGAAACAAACGAATTAGCTTCAAATGCAAGCGAAACACATGATTTAGATTCATATTCATGCGTAGTAGGAGGCTTAGATTGAAATCCATGCGAAACGAAAGGTTTAGCTTCGAATACTTGTGATACACATGATTTAGCTTCAACTGCATGCGAAAAAAAACGAGTTAGCTTCAAATCCAAGCGAAACACATGATTTAGATTCAAATTCATGCGACGTAGGAGGCTTAGATTCAAATCCATGCGAAACGAACCGTTTAGCTTCAAATTCATGCGAATCACATGGATTAGCTTCATAGCTTCATATTCTTGCGAAACAGATGGTTTAGATTCAGATACTTGTGATATACATGATATGTCGTCAAATGCAGGCGAAACAAACGAGTTAGCTTCAAATCCAAGCAAAACACATGATTTAGCTTCAAATTAATGCGAAGTAGAAGGCTTAGTTTAAAATCCATGCGAATCAAATGGTTTAGCTTCAAATTCTTGTGATATACATGATTTACCTTCAACTGCATGCGAAACATACGAGTTAGCATCAAATCCAAGCGAATCACATGATTTAGGTTCAAATCAATGCGAAGTTGAAGGCTTAGCTTCAAATCCATGCGAAACAAATGGTTTAGCTTCAAATAATTGTGATATACATGATTTAGCTTCAACTGCATGCGAAACAAACGAGTTAGTTTCAAATCCATGCGAAACATATGATTTAGCATCAAATCAATGCGAAGTAGAAGGCTTATCTCCAAATACATGAGAAACAAATGATTTATCTTCAGATAATTGCGCTATAAGTGATATAGCTTCATATGCAGGCGAAACAATCGAGTGATCTTCAAATCAATGCGAATTGGAACGCGTAGCTTCTAATACTTGAGAAACAAATGGTTTAGCTTCAAATACTTGTGATATACATGATTTATCTTCAAATGCAGTCGAAACAAAAGAGTTAGCTTCAAATCCATGCGAAACACATCATTTAGTTTCAAATTCATGCGAAACACATGGTTTGGCTTCATAGCTTCATATTCTTGCGAATCAGATGGTTTAGATTCAGATACTTGTGATAAACATGATTTAGCTTCAACTGCATGAGAAACAACCAAGTTTGCTTCAAATCAAAGAGAAACACATGATTTAACTTCAAATCAATGCGAAGTAGAATGCTTAGCTTCAAATCCATGCGAAACAAATGGTTTACCTTCAAATACTTACGATATAAATGAAACAGCTTCAAATGAAGACGAAACAAACGAGTTAGTTTCAAATCCATGCGAAACATATGATCTAGCATCAAATCAATGCGAAGTAGAAGGCTTAGCTTCAAATCAATCCGATGTAGAAGACTTAGCTTCAAATCCATGCGAAACAATGTTTAGTTACAAATACTTGTGATATACATGATTTAGCTTCAAATGCAGGCGAAACAAACGAGTCAGCTTCAAAACCAAGCGTAACACATGATTTAGCTGCAAATCAATGCGAAGTAGAAGGCTTAGCTTCTAATACTTGAGAAACAAATGGTTTAGCTTCAAATACTTGTGATATACATGATTTATCTTCAAATGCAGTCGAAACAAAAGAGTTAGCTTCAAATCCATGCGAAACACATCATTTAGTTTCAAATTCATGCGAAACACATGGTTTGGCTTCATAGCTTCATATTCTTGCGAATCAGATGGTTTAGATTCAGATACTTGTGATAAACATGATTTAGCTTCAACTGCATGAGAAACAACCAAGTTTGCTTCAAATCAAAGAGAAACACATGATTTAACTTCAAATCAATGCGAAGTAGAAGGCTTAGCTTCAAATCCATGCGAAACAAATGGTTTACCTTCAAATACTTACGATATAAATGAAACAGCTTCAAATGAAGACGAAACAAACGAGTTAGTTTCAAATCCATGCGAAACATATGATCTAGCATCAAATCAATGCGAAGTAGAAGGCTTAGCTTCAAATCAATCCGATGTAGAAGACTTAGCTTCAAATCCATGCGAAACAAATGTTTAGTTACAAATACTTGTGATATACATGATTTAGCTTCAAATGCAGGCGAAACAAACGAGTTAGTTTCAAATCCATGCGAAACACATGATTTAGCTTCAAATTCATGCGAAGTAGAAGGCTTATCTTCGAATCCATGCGAAACAAATGGTTTATCTTCAAATACTTGTGATATGCATGATTTAGCTTCAACTGCATACTAAAGAAACTAGTTATCTTCAAATCCATGCGAAACACATGATTTAGCTTCAAATCAATGCAAAGTAGAAGGCTTAGCATCAAATCCAAGCGACACAAATTATTTAGCTTCATATACTTGCGAATATTAGTGATATAGCTTCAAATCAATGCGAAGTAGAAGGTTTAGCTTCAGATCCATGCGATACGAATGATTTAGCTTCAAGTACTTCTGATATACATGATTTAGCTTCAACTGCATGCGAAACAAACGAGTTAGCTTCAAATCCAAGCTAAACACATCATTTAGCTTCAAATCCAGGCGAATAACATGGTTTAACTTAATATACATGCGAAACAGACGGATTAGATTCAGATATTTGTGATAAACGTGATTTAGCATCAACTGCATGCGGAACAATCGAGCTAACTTCAAATCCAAGCGAAACACATGATTTAGCTACAAATCAATACGAAGTAGAAGGCTTAGCTTCAAATGATTTAGCTTCAAATACTTGCGATATAAGTGTCATAGCTTCAAATGCAGGCGAAACAAACGAGTTAGTTTCAAATCCATGCGAAACACATGATCTAGCTTCAAATCAGTGCGACGTAGAAGGCTTAGCTTCAAATCAGTGCGACGTGGAAGGCTTAGCTTCAAAGCAATGCGAAACAACTGTATTAGCTTCAAATACTTGTGATATACATGAGTTAGCTTTAACTGCCTTGCGAAACAAACGAGTTAGCTTCAAATCTAAGCGAAACACACGATTTAGCTACAAATTCATGCGAAGTGGAAGGCTTAGCTTCAAATCCATGCGAAACGAATAGTTTAGCTTAAAATACTTGCGAGTATAGACGATATGTCTTCAAATGCAGGCGAAACAAACGAGTTTGCTTCAAATCCATGCAAAGTAGAAGACTTAGCATCAAATCAATGCGAATCAAATGTTTTAGCTTCAAATACTTGTGATATACATGATTTAGATCCAACTGCATGCGAAACAAATGATTTAGCATCAAATCAATGCGAAGCAGAAGGCTTATTTTCAAATACATGAGAAACAAATGGTTTAGCTTCAAATACTCGTGATATACATGATTGAGATTCAACTGCATGCGAAACAAACGAGTTAGCTTCAAATCCAAGCTAAACACATCATTTAGCTTCAAATCCAGGCGAATAACATGGTTTAACTTAATATACATGCGATACAGACGCTTTAGATTCAGATACTTGTGATAAACGTGATTTAGCATCAACTGCATGCGGAACAATCGAGTTAGCTTCAAATCCTAGCGAAACACATGATTTAGCTTCAAATTAATGCGAAGTAGAAGGCTTAGCTTCATATCCAAGTGAAACACATGATTTAGCTACAAATCCAGGCGAATAACATGGTTTAACTTAATATACGTGCGAAACAGACGGTTTAGATTCAGATACTTGTGATAAACGTGATTTAGCATCAACTGCAAGCGGAACAATCGAGTTAGCTTCAAGTCCTAGCGAAACACATGATTTAGCTTCAAATTAATGCGAAGTAGAAGGCTTAGCTTCAAATCCAAGCGAAACACATGATTTAGCTACAAATCAATGCGAAGTAAAAGGCTTAGCTTCAAATGATTTAGCTTCAAATACTTGCGATATAAGTGTTATAGCTTCAAATGCAGGCTAAACAAACGAGTTAGTTTCAAATCCATGCGAAACACATGATTTAGCTTCAAATCCATGCGAATCAAATGGTTTAGCTTCAAATACTTGTGATATACATGATTTATCTTCAACTGCACGCGAAACAAACTAGTTAGCTTCAAATCCAAGAGAAACACATGATTTAGCTTCAAATCAATGCGAAGTAGAAGGCTTATCATCAAATCCATGCGAAACAAATGGTATAGCTTCCACTACTTGTGATATACATGATTTAGCTTCAAATGCAGGCGAAACAAACAAGTTAGCTTCAAATCCATGTGAAACACGTGACTTACCTTGAAATCAATGCGAAGTAGAAGTCTTGTCTTCGAATCCATGCGAAACAAATGGTCTAGCTTCAAATACTTGTGATATACATGATTTAGCTTCAACTGCATTCGAAATAAACGAGTTAGCTTCAAATCCTAGCGAAACACATGATTTAGCTTCAAATTAATGCGAAGTAGAAGGCTTAGCTTCAAATCCATGCGAAACACAATATTTAGGTACAAATTCATTCGAAACACATGGTTTAGCTTAATATTCATGCGAAACAAATGGTTCAGCTCCAATTACTTGTGATATACATGATTAAGCTCCAACTGCATGCGAAACAAACGAGTTAGCTTCAAATCCACGCGAATCACATGATTTAGCTTCAAATCAATGCGAAGTAGAAGAGTTAGCTTCAAGTCCAAGCGAAACAAATGTTTTAGCTTCAAATACTTGTGATATACATGATTTAGCTTCAAATCAATGCGATGCAAATGGTTTAGCTTCAAATACTTGTTTATACATAATTTAGCTTCAACTGCATGCGAAACAAACGAATTAGCTTCAAATGCAAGCGAAACACATAATTCAGCTTCAAATACGTTCGAAACACATGGTTTAGCTTAATATTCACGCAAAACATATGGTACAGCTTCAAATACTTGTGATATACATGAATTAGCTGCAAATCCATGCGAAACACACGATTTAGCTTCAAATCAACACAAAGTATAAGGCTTATCTTCAAATACATGAGAAACAAATGATTTATCTTCAGATAATTGCGATATAAGTGATATAGCTTCAAATGCAGGCGAAACAATCGAGTTAGCTTCAAATCAATGCGAAGTAGAAGGCTTATCTTCAAATCCACGCGAAACAAATGGTTTAGCTTCAAATACTTGTGCTATACATGATTTATCTTCTAATGCAGGCGAAACAAACAAGTTAGCTTCAAATCCATGCGAAACACATGATTTAGTTTCAAATCAATGCGAAGTAGAAGTCTTAGCTTCAAATGCCAGCGGAACACATGAGATAGCTTAAAATTAATGCGAAATAGGAGGCTTGGTTTCAAATCAATGCGTATCAAATGGTTTAGCTTCAAATACTTGTGATATAAGTGATTTAGTTGCAGCTGCTTGCGAAACAAATGATTTTGCTTCACACCCAAGGGAAACACATGATTTAACAACAAAAGAATGCGAAGTATAAGCCTTAGCTTCAAATCAACGCGAAACAAATCGTTTAGCATCAAATACTTGTGATATACATGATTTAGCTTCAACTTCATGCGAAACAAAGGAGTTATCTTGAAATCCATGCGAAACACATGATTTAGCTTCAAATCAATGCGAACTTGAAGGCATAGCTTTAAATCCATGCGAAACAAATGGTTTAGCTTCAAATACTTGTGACATACATGATATAGCTTTAGCTGCATGCGAAACAAACATGTTAGTTTCAAATCCATGCGAAACACATGATTTAGCTTCAAATCAATGCGAACTTGAAGGCATAGTTTTAAATCCATGCGGAAGAAATGGTTTTGCATCAAATACTTGTGATATTCATGATTTAGCTTCAACCGCATGCGAAACAAACGAGTTATCTTGAAACCCATGCGAAACACATGATTTAGCTTCAAATCAATGCGAACTTGAAGGCATAGCTTTAAATCCATGCGAAACAAATGGTTTAGATTCAAACCCAAGCGAGACACATGATTCAGCTTCAAATGCAGGCGAAACAATCGAGTTAGCTTCAAATCAATGCGAAGTAGAAGGCTTAACTTCAAATCCATGCGAAACGAATGGTTTAGCTTCAAATACTTGTGATATTCATGAATTAGTTTCAAATGCAGGCGAAACAAACGAGTTAGCTTCAAATCCATGCGCAACAAATGATTTAGCTTCAAATCAATGAGAAGTAGAAGGCTTATCTTCAAATACATGCGAAACAATTGGTTTAGCTTCAAATACTTGTGATATACATGATTTAGATTCAACTGCATGCGAAACGAACGAGTTAGATTCAAAACCAAGCGAAACACATGATTTAGCTGCAAATCAATGCGAAGTAGAAGGCTTAGCTTCAAATACTTGTGCTATACATGATTTATCTTCAAATGCAGGCGAAACAAAAGAGTTAGCTTCAAAACCAAGGGAAACACATCATTTAGCTTCAAATTCATGAGAAAGACATGGTTTAGCTTAATATTCTTGCGAAACAGATGGTTTAGATTCAGATACTTGTGATAAACATAATTTAGCTTCAACTGTATGCGAAACAATCGAGTTAGCTTCAAATCCAAGCGAAACACATGATTTATCTTCAAATCAATGCGAAGTTGAAGGATTTGCTTCAAATCCATGCGAAAGAAATGATTTACCTTCAGATAATTGCGATTATAAGTGATAGAGCTTCAAATGCAGGCGAAACAATCGAGTTAGCTTCAAATCAATGCGAAGTAGAAGGCTCATCTTCAAATCCATGCGAAACAAATGGTTTAGCTTCAAATACTAGTGATATACATGATTTCGGCTAAAATGCAGGCGAAACAAACGAGTGAGGTTCAAATCCAAGAGAAACACGTGATTTAGCTTCAAATGAATGCGCAATAGAAGGCTTAACTTCAAATACATGAGTAACAAATGATTTATCTTCAGATAATTGCGAGTTAAGTGATACATCTTCAAATGCTGGCGAATCAAAATAGTTGGCCTCAAATCCAAGCGAAACACATGATTTAGCTGCAAATCAATGCGAAGTAGAAGGCTTAGCTTCAAATCCATGCGAATCAAACGGTTTAGCTTCAAATACTTGTGATATACATGATTTATCTTCAAATGCAGGTGAATCAAAAGAGTTAGCTCCAAAACCAAGCGAAACACATCATTTAGCTTCAAAACCAAGCGAAACACATGATTTAGCCTCAAATCAATGCGAAGTAGAAGGCTTATCTTCTAATCCATGCGAACCAAATGGTTTAGCTTCAAATGCTTGTGCTATACATGATTTAGCTTCAGCTGCATGCGAAACAAACGAGTTAGCTTCAAAACCAAGCGGAACACATGATTTAGCTGCAAATCAATGCGAAGTAGAAGGCTTAGCTCCAAATCCATGCGAATCAAACGGTTTAGCTTCAAATACTTGTGATATACATGATTTATCTTCAAATGCAGGTGAATCAAAAGAGTTAGCTCCAAAACCAAGCGAAACACACCATTTAGCTTCAAATCAATGCGAAGTAGAAGGCTTATCTTCTAATCCATGCGAACCAAATGGTTAAGCTTCAAATACTTGTGCTATACATGACTTAGCTTCAACTGCATGCGAGATAAACGAGTTATCTTGAAATCCATGCGAAACACATAATTTAGCACCAAACCAATGCGAAGTAGGAGGCTTAGCTTCAAATACATGAGAGATAAATGATTTTGCTTCAAGTACTTTGTGATATACATGATATAGCTTTAGCTGCATGCGAAACAAACATGTTAGTTTCAAATCCATGCGAAACACATGATTTAGCTTCAAATCAATGCGAAGTAGAAGGCTTATCTTCTAATCCATGCGAACCAAATGGTTTAGCATCAAGTACTTGTGCTATACATGACTTAGCTTCAACTGCATGCGAAACAAACGAGTTAGCTTCAAAACCAAGCGAAACACATGATTTAGCTGCAAATCAATGCGAAGTAGAAGGCTTAGATTCAAATCCATGCGAATCAAACGGTTTAGCTTCAAATACTTTTGATATACATGATTTATCTTCAAATGCAGGTGAATCAAAAGAGTTAGCTCCAAAACCAAGCGAAGCACATCATTTAGCTTCAAAACCAAGCGAAACACATGATTTAGCCTCAAATCAATGCGAAGTAGAAGGCTTATCTTCTAATCCATGCGAACCAAATGGTTTAGCTTCAAATGCTTGTGCTATACATGATTTAGCTTCAGCTGCATGCGAAACAAACGAGTTAGCTCCAAAACCAAGCGAAACACATCATTTAGCTTCAAATCAATGCGAAGTAGAAGGCTTATCTTCTAATCCATGCGAACCAAATGGTTAAGCTTCAAATACTTCAGCTATACATGACTTAGCTTCAACTGCATGCGAGATAAACGAGTTATCTTGAAATCCATGCGAAACACATAATTTAGCACCAAATCAATGCGAAGTAGGAGGCTTAGCTTCAAATACATGAGAGATAAATGATTTTGCTTCAAGTACTTTGTGATATACATGATATAGCTTTAGCTGCATGCGAAACAAACATGTTAGTTTCAAATCCATGCGAAACACATGATTTAGCTTCAAATGAATGCGAACTTGAAGGCATAGCTTTAAATCCATGCGGAACAAATGGTTTTGCATCAAATACTTGTGATATTCATGATTTAGCTTCAACCGCATGCGAAACAAACGAGTTATCTTGAAACCCATGCGAAACACATGATTTAGCTGCAAATCAATGCGAAGTAGAAGGCTTAGCTTCAAATCCATGCGAATCAGACGGTTTTGCTTCAAATACTTGTGATATACATGATTTATCTTCAAATGCAGGTGAATCAAAAGAGTTAGCTCCAAAACCAAGCGAAACACATCATTTAGCTTCAAATCAATGCGAAGTAGAAGGCTTATCTTCTAATCCATGCGAATCAAATGGTTTAGCTTCAAATACTTGTGATATACGTGATTTAGCTTCAGCTGCTTGCGAAAGAAATGATTTTGCTTCACACCCAAGGGAAACACATGATTTAACAACAAGAGAATGCGAAGTATAAGCCTTAGCTTCAAATCAACGCGAAACAAATGGTTTAGCATCAAATACTTGTGATATACATGATTTAGCTTCAACTTCATGCGAAACAAAGGAGTTATCTTGAAATCCATGCGAAACACATGATTTAGCTTCAAATCAATGCGATCTTGAAGGCATAGCTTTAAATCCATGTGAAACAAATGGTTTAGCATCGAATACTTGTGATATTCATGATTTAGCTTCAACTTCATGCGAGACAAACGAGTTATCTTGAAATCCATGCGGAACACATGATTTAGCATCAAATCAAAGCGAAGTAGAAGGCTTCGCTTCAAATACATGGGAAACAAATGATTTAGCTTCAAATACTTGCGATATTAGTGGATATAGCTTCAAATGCAGACGAAACAATCGAGTTAGCGTCAAATCAATGCGAAGTAGAAGGCCTAGTTTCAAATACATGAAAAAGAAATGATTTACCTTCAGATAATTGCGATTATAAGTGATATAGCTTCAAATGCAGGCGAAACAATCGAGTTAGCTTCAAATCAATGCGAAGTAGAAGGCTTATCTTCAAATCCATGCGAAACAAATGATTTTTGTTTAGATAATAGCGATATAAGTGATAAAGCTCAAATGCAGGTGAAACAATCGAGTTAGCTTCAAATCAATGCGAAGTAGAAGGCTTATCTTGATATCCATGCGAAACAAATGGTTTAGCTTCACACCCAAAGGAAACACATTATTTAACATCAAAACAATGCGAAGTATAAGCCTTAGCTTCAAATCATTGCGAAACAAATTGTTTAGCATTAAATACTTGTGACATACATGATTTAGTTTCAAATGCAGGCGAAACAAACGAGTAAGGTTCAAATCCATGCGAAACACATGATTTAGCTTCAAATCAATGCGAAATGGACGGCTTAGCATCAAATATATAAGAAGCAAATGATTCATCTTCAGATAATTGCGATATAAGTGATATAGATGCAAATGCAGTCGAATCAATCGAGTAAGCTTCAAATTAATGCGAAGTAGGAGGCTTATCTTCAAATCCATACGAAACAAATGGTTTAGCGTCAAATACTTGTGATATACATGATTTAGCTTCAAATGCAGGCGAAACAAACGAGTTAGCTTCAAATCCATGCGCTACACATGATTTATCTTCAAACCAATGCGAAGTAGATGGCTTAGCTTCAAATCCATGCGACACAAATGATTTAGCTTCAAATTCTTGCGGTTTATGTGATATAGCTTCAAATGCAGGCGAAACAAACGAGTTAGCGTCTAATCCATGCGAAGTAGAAGGCTTATATTCAAATCCATGCGAAACAATTGGTTTAGCTTCAAACACTTGTGATATACATGATTTAGCTTAAACTGCATGCGAAAAAGACGAGTTAGCTCCAAAACCAAGCGAAACACATCATTTAGCTTCAAACCAAGCGAAACAAATGGTTTAGCTTCAAATACTAGTGATATACATGATTTCGTCTAAAATGCAGGCGAAACAAACGAGTGAGGTTCAAATCCAAGAGAAACACGTGATTTAGCTTCAAATGAATGCGCAGTAGAAGACTTAACTTCAAATACATGAGTAACAAATGATTTATCTTCAGATAATTGCGAGTTAAGTGAGACATCTTCAAATGCTGGCGAATCAAAATAGTTGGCCTCAAATCCATGCGAAACACACGATTCAGCTTCAAATTCTTGCGAAGTAGAAGGCTTAGCTCCAAATCCATGCGAAATGAATTGTTTATCTTAAAATACTCGTTTTATACATGATTTAGCTTCAACTGCATGCGAAACAATCAAGTTAGCTTCAAATCAATGCGAACTTGAAGGCATAGCTTTAAATCCATGCGGAACAAATGGTTTTGCATCAAATACTTGTGATATTCATGATTTAGCTTCAACCGCATGCGAAACAAATGAGTTATCTTGAAACCCATGCGAAACACATGATTTAGCTTCAAATCAATGCGAACTTGAAGGCATGGCCTTAAATCCGTGCGAAACAAATGGTTTATCATCAAATACTTGCGATATTAGTAGATATTGCTTCAAATGCAGACGAAACAATCGACTTAGCTGCAAATCAATGCGAAGTAGAAGGCTCAGCTCCAAATCCATGCGAAACGAGTTGTTTAGCTTAAAATACTTGTTTTATACATGATTTAGCTTCAACTGCATGCGAAACAAACGAGTTAGCTTCAAATCCATGCGAAACATATGATTTAGCTCCAAATCAATGCGAAATGGACGGCTTAGCTTCAAATACATGAGAAGCAAATGATTCATCTTCAGATAAATACGATATAAGTGATATAGATTCAAATGCAGTCGAATCAATCGAGCTAGCTTCAAATTAATGCGAAGTAGGAGGCTTATCTTCAAATCAATACGAAACAAATGGTTTAGCTTCAAATACTTGTGATATACATGATTTAGCTTCAACTGCATGCGAAACATACGAGTTAGCTTCAAATCCATGCGATTCACATGATTTAGCTTCGAATCAATGCGAAGTAGAAGGGTTAGCTTCAAACACATGAGAAACAAATTATTTATCTTCAGATAATTGCGATATTAGTGATACAGCTTCAAATCCATGCGAAACACATGATTTAGCTTCAAATTCATGTGAATCACATGGATTAGCTTCATAGCTTCATATTCTTGCGAAACAGATGGATTAGATTCAGATACTTGTGATGTACATGTTTTAGCTTCAACTGCATGAAACACCTGACATAGCTTCAATTTCATGCAAAGTAGAAGTCTTAGCTTCAAATACATGCGAAATAAATGGTTTATCTTCAGATAATTGCGATGTAAGTGATACAGCTTCAAATGCACGCGATATAAACGAGTTAGCTTCAAGTCCATGCGAATCACGTGGTTTATCTTCAAATCAAAGCGAAGTAGAAGGCTTAGCTCCAAATATATGAGAAACAAATGATTTATCTTCAGATAATTGCAATATAAGTGATGTAGCTTCAAATGCAGGTGAAACAATCGAGATAGCTGCAAATCAATTCGAAGTAGAAGGCTTAGCTTCAAATCCATGCGAATCAAACGGTTTAGTTTCAAATACTTGTGATATACATGATTTGTCTCCAAATGCAGGCGAAACAAAAGAGTTAGCTTCAAATCCATGCGAACACATGGTTTAGCTACAAATATTTGAAGCTAAGCCATTTGTTTCGGATTGATTTGAAGCTAAGCCTTCTACTTCGCATTGATTTGATGCTAAATCATATGTTTCGCATGGATTTGAAACTCACTCGTTTGTTTCGTCTTCATTTGAAGCTGTTTCATTTATATCGCAAGTATTTGAAGCTAAACCATTTGTTTCGGATGGATTTGAAGATAAGCCTTCTACTTCGCATTGATTTGCAGCTACATCATGTGTTTCGCTTTGTTTTGAAGCTAACTCGTTTGTTTCGCATGCAGTTGAAGCGAAATCATGTTTGTCAAAAGTATTTGAAGCTGAAGCATTTGTTTCGCATGGATTTGAACCTATGCCTTCTACTTCGCATTGATTTGAAGTTAAATCATGTGTTTCTCTTGGATTTGAAGCTAACTCGTTTGTTTCACATGCAGTTGAAGCTAAATCATGTATATCACAAGTATTTTAAGCTTAACCATTTGTTTCGCGTGGATTCGAAGATAAGCCTTCTACTTCGCATCGATTTGAAGCTAAATCATGTGTTTCGCTTGGATTTGAAGTTAACTCGTTTGTTTCGCATGCAGTTGAAGCTAAATCATGTATATCACAAGTAGTTGAAGCTAAACCATTTGTTTCGCGTGAATATTAAGCTAAACCATGTGTTTCGATCGAATCTGAAGCTGAATTATGTGTTTCGCTTGGATTCGAAGCTAACTCGTTTGTTTCGCATACAGTTGAAGTTAAATCATGTATATCACAAGTAGTTGAAGCTAAACCATTTGTTTCGCATGAATATTAAGCTAAACCATGTGTTTCGATCGAATTTGAAGCTGAATTATGTGTTTCGCTTGGATTTGAAGCTAATTCCTTTGTTTCGCATGGAGTTGATGCTAAATCCTGTAAATCGCAAGTATTTGAAGCTAAACCATGTGTGTCGCATGGATTTGAAGCTAACTCGTTTGTTTCGCAATGCAGTTCATGCTAAATCATGTATAAAACAAGTATTTGAAGCTAAACCATTTATTTCGCATGTATTTGAAGCTAAGACTTCTACTTTGCATGAAATTGAAGGTAAGTCATTTGTTTCGCTTGGAATTGAAGCTAACTCGTTTGTTTCGCCTTCATTTGAAGCTTAATCATGTATATCACACGTATTTGAAGCTAAACCATTTGTTTCGCATGGATTTGAAGATAAGCCTTCTACTTCGAATTGATTTGAAACTATATCATGTGTTTCGCTTGGATTTGAAGCTAATTTGTTTGTTTCGATGCAGTTGAAGCTAAATCATGTTTATCACAAGTATTTGAAGCTAAAACATTTGTTTCGCTTGGACTTGAAGCTAAGCCTTCTACTTCGCATTGATTTGAAGCTAAATCATGTGATTCGCGAGGATTTGAAGCTAACTCGTTTGTTTCGCATGCAGTTGAAGCTAAATCATGTAAATCACAAGTATTTGAAGCTATACCTTTTCTTTCGCATGTATTTGAAGATAAGCCTTCTACTTCGCATTGATTTGAAACTAAATCATGTGTTTCGCTGGAAATTGAAGCTAATTCGTTTGTTTCGATGCAGTTGAGCTAAATCATGTATATCACAAGTATTTGAAGCTAAACCATTTGTTTCGCATGGTTTTAAAGATAAGCCTTCTACTTCGCATTGATTTGAAGCTGAATCATGTGTTTCGCATGGATTTGAAGCTAACTCGTTGGTTTCGCCTGCATTTGAAACTATATCACTCATATTCGCAAGCATTTGAAGCCCAATCATTCGTTTCGCATGGATTTGAATCTATCCCTTCTACTTCGCACTGATTTGAAGCTAAATCATATGTTTCGCTAGGATTTGAAGCTAACTCGTTTGGTTGGCATGCAGTTGTAGCTAAATCATGTATATCACAAGTACTTGAAGCTAAACCATTAGATTCGCATGGATTCGAAGATCAGCCTTCTACTTCGCATTGATCTGAAGCTAAATCAAGTGTCTCGCTTGGATTTGAAGTTAACTCGTTAGCTTCGCATGCAGTTGAAGCTAAATCATGTATATCACAAGAATTTGAAGCTAAACCATTTGATTCTCATGGATTTGGAGCTAAGCCTTCCAACTTCGCATTGATTTGGATCTAAATCATGTGTTTCGCATGAACTTGAAACTAAATCATGTGTTACTCTTGGATTTGAAGCTAACTCGTTTGTTGCGCATGCACTTGAAGCTAAATCATGTATGTTACAAGTATTTTAAGCTGAACCATTTGAATCGCATGGATTTGAATCTATGCCTTCTACTTCGTACTGATTCGAAGCTAAATCATTTGTTTTGCTTGGATTTGTAGCTAACTCGATTGTTTCGCATTCCTTCTACTTCGCATTGATTTGAAGTTTGGATTTGAAGCTAACTCGTTTGTTACGCAATGCAGTTGATGCTAAATCATGTATAAAACATGTATTTGAAGCTAAACCATTTATTTCGCATGCATTTGAAGCTAAGTCTTCTACTCTTCATGAAATTGAAGCTAAATCATGTGTTTCGCTTCGATATGAAGCTAACTCGTTTGTTTCGCATGCAGTTGATGCTAAATCATGTATATCACAAGTATTTGAAGCTGAACCATTTGTTTCGCGTGGATTCGAAGATAAGCCTTCTACTTCGCATTGATTTGAAGCTAAATCATGTGTTTCGCTTGGATTTGAAGTTAACTCGTTTGTTTCGATGCAGTTGAGCTGAATCATGTATATCACAAGTATTTGAAGCTATACCATTTGTTTCGCATGATTTGAAGCTAAGCCTTCTACTTCGCATTGATTTGAAACTAAATCATGTGTTTCGCTTGGATTTGAAGCTAATTCGTTTGTTTCGATGTAGTTCAAGCTAAATCATGTATAACACAAGTATTTGAAGCTGAAGCATATGATTCGCATGGATTTGAAGCTAAGCCTTCTACTTCGCATTGATTTGGAGCTAAATTATGTGTTTCTCTTGGATTTGAAGCTAACTCGTTTGTATCGCATGCAGTTAATGCTAAATCATGTATATTCCAAGTATTTGGCGCTGTACCATTTGTTTCGCATGGATTTGGAGCTAAGCCTTCCACTTCATATTGATTTGAAGCTAAGTCATGTGTTTCGTATGGATTTGAAGCTAACTCGTTTGTATCGCATGCAGTTGAAGCTAAATCATGTATAATCAAGTATTTGAAGCTAAACCATTTGTATCGCAAGGATTTGAAGCTAAACCAGGTCATCCGCAAGAATTTGAAGCTAAATCATGTGTTTCGCTTGGATTTGAAGCTAACTCGTTTGTTTCGCATGCAGTTGAAGCTAAATCATGTATAAAAGAAGTATTTGAAGCTAAACTATTCGTTTCGCATGGATTTGAAGCTAAGCCTTCTACTTCGCATTGATTTGAAGCTAACTCGTTTGTTTCGCATGCAGTTGAAGCTAAATCATGTATTTAACAAGTACTTGAAGCTAAATCATTTGTGTCGAATGGATTTGAAGCTAAGCCTTGTACTTCGCATCGATTTGAAGCTAAATCATGCGTTTCGCATGGATTTGAAGCTAACTCGTTTGTTTCACATGCAGTTGATGCTAAATCATGTAAATCACAAGTATTTGAAGCTGAACCATTTGATTCTCATGAATATTAAGCTAAACCATGTGTTTCGCATGAATATTAAGCTAAACCAAGTGTTTCGCATGAATTTGAAGATAAATCACGTGTTTCACATGGATTTGAATTTGACTCGTTTGTTTCGCCTGCATTTGAAGCTATATCACTTATATCGCAAGTATTTGAAGCTAAACCATTTGTTTCGCATGGATTCGAAGATATATCATGTGTTTCGCTTGGATTTGGAGCTAACCCGTTTGTTTCGCATGCAGTTGAAGCTATATCACTTATATCGCAAGTATATGAATCTAAATAACATGTGTCGCATGGATTTGATGCTAAGCCTTCTACTTCGCATTGATTTGAAGCTAACTCTTTTGTTCCGCATGCAGTTGAAGCTGAATCATGTATGTCACAAGTATTTGAAGCAAAAACATTTGTTTCGCTTGGATTATGAAGCTAAGCCTTCTACTTCGCATTGATTTGAAACTAAATCATGTGTTTCGCTTGGATTTGAAGTTAACTCGTTTGTTTCTCATGCAGTTGAAGCTAAATCGTGTATATCACAAGTAGTTGAAGCTAAACCATGTGTTTCGCATGAATTTGAAGCTAAATCATGTGTTTCTCTTGGATTTGAAGCTAACTCGTTTGTTGCGCATGCATTTGAAGCTAAATCATGTATGTTACAAGTATTTTAAGCTGAACCATTTGAATCGCATGGATTTGAATCTATGCCTTCTACTTCGTACTGATTCGAAGCTAAATTATTTGTTTTGCTTGGATTTGTAGCTAACTCGATTGTTTCGCATTACTTCTACTTCGCATTGATTTGAAGTCTGGATTTGAAGCTAACTCGTTTGTTACGCAATGCAGTTGATGCTAAATCATGTATAAAACAAGTATTTGAAGCTAAACCATTTATTTCGCATGCATTTGAAGCTAAGTCTTCTACTCTGCATGAAATTGAAGCTAAATCATGTGTTTCGCCTGGATATGAAGCTAACTCGTTTGTTTCGCATGCAGTTGATGCTAAATCATGTATATCACAAGTATTTGAAGCTGAACCATTTGTTTCGCGTGGATTCGAAGATAAGCCTTCTACTTCGCATTGATTTGAAGCTAAATCAGGTGTTTCGCTTGGATTTGAAGTTAACTCGTTTGTTTCGCATGCAGTTGAAGCTAAATCATGTATATCACAAGTAGTTGAAGCTAAACCATTTGTTTCGCATGAATATTAAGCTAAACCATGTGTTTCGATCGAATTTGAAGCTGAATTATGTGTTTCGCTTGGATTCGAAGCTAACTCGTTTGTTTCGCATGCAGTTGGAGCTAAATCATGTATATCACAAGTAGTTGAAGCTAAACCATTTGTTTCGCATGAATATTAAGCTAAACCATGTGTTTCGATCGAATTTGAAGCTGAATTATGTGTTTCGCTTGGATTTGAAGCTAATTCGTTTGTTTCGCATGGAGTTGAAGCTAAATCATGTGTTTCGCTTGGATTTGAAGCTAACTCGTTTGTTTCGCATGCATTTGAAGCTAAATCATCTATGTCACAAGTATTTGAAGCTAAACCATTTGATTCGCATGGATTTGAAACTAAGCCTTCTACTTCGTACTGATTTGAAGCTAAATCATGTGTTTCGTTTGAATTTGAAACTAAGCCTTCTACTTCGCATTGATTTGAAGCTAAATCATGTGTTTCGCATGTATTTGAAGTAACTCGTTTATTTCGCCTGCATTTGAAGCTATATCACTTATATCCACAAGTATTTGAAGCCAAAACGTACGTTTCGCATGGATTTGAAGCTAAGCAGTCTACTTCCAATGAATTTGAAGCTAAATCATGTGTTTCGATTGGATTTGAAGCTAATTTGTTTGTTTCGATGCAGTTGAAGCTAAATCATGTATATCACAAGTATTTGAAGCTAAAACATTTGTTTCGCTTGAACTTGAAGCTAAGCCTTCTAATTCGCATTGATTTGAAGCTAAATCATGTGATTCCCGAGGATTTGAAGCTAACTCGTTTGTTTCGCATGCAGTTGAAGCTAAATCATGTAAATCACAAGTATTTGAAGCTATACCTTTTCTTTCGCATGTATTTGAAGATAAGCCATCTACTTCGCATTGATTTGAAACTAAATCATGTGTTTCGCTGGATATTGAAGCTAATTCGTTTGTTTCGATGCAGTTGAGCTAAATCATGTATATCACAAGTATTTGAAGCTATACCATTTGTTTCGCATGATTTGAAGCTAAGCCTTCTACTTCGCATTGATTTGAAACTAAATCATGTGTTTCGCTTGGATTTGAAGCTAATTCGTTTGTTTCGATGTAGTTGAAGCTAAATCATGTATAACACAATTATTTGAAGCTGAAGCATATGACTCGCATGGATTTGAAGCTAAGCCTTCTACTTCGCATTGATTTGAAGCTAAATTATGTGTTTCTCTTGGATTTGAATCTAACTCGTTTGTATCGCATGCAGTTGATGCTAAATCATGTATATCACAAGTATTTGGCGCTGTACCATTTGTTTCGCATGGATTTGGAGCTAAGCCTTCCACTTCATATTGATTTGAAGCTAAGTCATGTGTTTCGTATGGATTTGAAGCTAACTCGTTTGTATCGCATGCAGTTGAAGCAAAATCAGGTATATCACAAGTATTTGAAGCTAAACCATTTGTTTCGCATGGATTTGAAGGTAACTCGTTTGTTTCGCCTGCGTTTCAAGCTATATCACTTATATCGCAATTATCTTAAGACAAATCATTTGTTTCTCAAGTATTTGAAGTCAGGCCTTCTACGTCTCATTAATTGAAGCTGAATCATGTGATTCGCATGGATTTGAAGCTAAGTAGTTTGATTCGCCTACATTTGAAGCTAAATCATGTATATCACAAGTAGTTGAAGATAAACCAGTTGTTTCGCATGGATTTGAAGATAAACCTTCTACTTCGCATTCATTTGAAGCTAACTCGATTGTTTCGCCGGCATTTGAAGCTATATAACTTATGTCGAAATTATCTGAAGATAAATCACTTGTTTCTCACGTATTTGCACTTAATACTTCTACATGACATGGATTTGAAGCTAAGTCGTTAGTTTCGCCTGCATTTGAAGCTATATCACTTTTATTCGCAAGTATTTGAAACTAAGTTATTCGTTTCGTATGGATTTGAATCTAAGCCTTCAACTTCGCATTGATTTGAAGCTAAATCATGTGATTCGCTTGGATTTGAAGCAAACTCGTTTGTTTCGCATGCAGTTGAAGCTAAATCATGTTCATCAATAGTACTTGAAGCTAAAGCATTTGTTTCGCATTGATTTGAAGCTAAGCCTTCTACTTCGCATTGATTTGAAGTTAAATCATGTGTTTCTCTTGGATTTGAAGATAACTCGTTTGTTTCGCATGCAGTTGAAGCTAAATCATGTTCATCAATATTACTTGAAGCTAAAGCATTTGTTTCGCATTGATTTGAAGCTAAGCCTTCTACTTCGCATTGATTTGAAGTTAAATCATGTGTTTCTCTAGGATTTGAAGATAACTCGTTTGTTTCGCATGCAGTTGAAGCTAAATCATGTTTATCAAAAGTATTTGAAGTTAAAGCATTTGTTTCGCAAGAATATGAAGCTATGAACCTAAACCATGTGATTCGCATGAATTTGAAGCTAAATCATGTGTTTCGCATGGATTTAAAGATAACTCGTTTGTTCCGTCTGCATTTGAAGCTGTTTCATTTATATCGCAATTATTTGAAGCTAAACCATTTGTTTCGAATGGATTTGAAAATGAGCCTTCTACTTCGCCATGATTTAAAGCTAAGTCATGTGTGTCGCATGGATTTGAAGCTAACTCGTTTGTTTCGCCTGCATTTGAAGGTACATCATTTATATCGCAAGCATTTGAATCTAATTCATTTTTGTCGCATGGATTTGAAGCTAAGCCTTCTACTTCGCATTGATTTGATGCTAAATCATGTGTTTCGCATGGATTTGAAGCTAACTCGTTTGTTTCGCCTGCGTTTCAAGCTATATCACTTATATCGCAATTATCTTAAGACAAATCATTTGTTTCTCAAGTATTTGAAGTCAGGCCTTCTACGTCACATTAATTGAAGCTGAATCATGTGATTCGCATGGATTTGAAGCTAAGTAGTTTGATTCGCCTACATTTGAAGCTAAATCATGTATATCACAAGTAGTTGAAGATAAACCAGTTGTTTCGCATGGATTTGAAGATAAACCTTCTACTTCGCATTCATTTGAAGCTAACTCGATTGTTTCGCCGGCATTTGAAGCTATATAACTTATGTCGCAATTATCTGAAGATAAATCACTTGTTTCTCACGTATTTGCACTTAATACTTCTACATGACATGGATTTGAAGCTAAGTCGTTAGTTTCGCCTGCATTTGAAGCTATATCACTTTTATTCGCAAGTATTTGAAACTAAGTTATTCGTTTCGTATGGATTTGAATCTAAGCCTTCAACTTCGCATTGATTTGAAGCTAAATCATGTGATTCGCTTGGATTTGAAGCAAACTCGTTTGTTTCGCATGCAGTTGAAGCTAAATCATGTTCATCAATAGTACTTGAAGCTAAAGCATTTGTTTCGCATTGATTTGAAGCTAAGCCTTCTACTTCGCATTGATTTGAAGTTAAATCATGTGTTTCTCTTGGATTTGAAGATAACTCGTTTGTTTCGCATGCAGTTGAAGCTAAATCATGTTCATCAATATTACTTGAAGCTAAAGCATTTGTTTCGCATTGATTTGAAGCTAAGCCTTCTACTTCGCATTGATTTGAAGTTAAATCATGTGTTTCTCTAGGATTTGAAGATAACTCGTTTGTTTCGCATGCAGTTGAAGCTAAATCATGTTTATCAAAAGTATTTGAAGTTAAAGCATTTGTTTCGCAAGAATATGAAGCTATGAACCTAAACCATGTGATTCGCATGAATTTGAAGCTAAATCATGTGTTTCGCATGGATTTGAAGCTAACTCGTTTGTTTCGCCAGCATTTGAAGGTACATCATTTATATCGCAAGCATTTGAATCTAATTCATTTTTGTCGCATGGATTTGAAGCTAAGCCTTCTACTTCGCATTGATTTGATGCTAAATCATGTGTTTCGCATGGATTTGAAGATAACTCGTTTGTTTCGTCTGCATTTGAAGTTATTTCATTTATATCGCAAGTATTTCAAGCTAAACCATTAGTTTCGAATGGATTTGAAGATGAGCCTTCTACTTCGCAATGATTTAAAGTTAAGTCATGTGTATCGCATGGATTTGAAGCTAACTCGTTTGTTTCGCATGCAGTTGAAGCTATATCATGTATATCACTAGTATTCGAAGCTAAACCATTTGTATCGAATGGATTTGAAACCAAGCCTTCTACTTCGCATTAATTTGAAGCTAAATAATGTGTTTCGCTTGGATTTGAAGCTAACTCGTTTGTTTCGCATGCAGTTGAAGCTAAATCATGTATATCACAAGTATTTGAAGCGAAACCATTTGATTCACATGGATTTGGAGCTAAGCATTCCACTTCGCATTGATTTGAAACTAAATCATGTGTTTCGCTTGGATTTGATGTTAATTCGTTCGTTGCTCATGCAGTTGAAGCTAAATCATGTATATCACAAGTAATTGAAGCTAAACCATGTGTTTCGCACGAATTTGAAGCTAAATCATGTGTTTCGCATGGATTTGAGGCCAACTCGTTTGTTTCGCCTGCATTTGAAGCTATATCACTTATATCGCAATTATCTTAAGATAAATCATCTGTTTCTCATGTATTTGAAGCCAAGCCTTCTACTGCGCATTGATTCGAAGCTAAATCATGTGAATCGCATGGATTTGAATCTAGCTCGTTGGTTTCGGATGCAGTTGAAGCTATATCATGTTTATCACAAGTATTTGATGATAAACCATTTGTTTCGCTTTGATTTGAAGCTACGTCTTCTACTTCGCATTGATTTGATGTTAAATCATGTGTTTCGCTTGAATTTGAAGCTTCCTCGTTTGTTTCGCATGCTGTTGAAGATAAATCATGTATATCACAAGAATTTGAAGCTAAATCATTCGTATCGCATGGATCTGAAGCTAAGCATTCTACTTCGCATGAATTTGAAGCTAAATCATGTGTTTCGCACGGATTTGAAGCTAACTCGTCTGTTTCGCCTGCATTTAAAGGTACATCATTTATATCGCAATTATCTGAAGATAAATCATTTGTTTCTCATGTATTTGAAGTTAAGGCTTCCACTGCGCATTTATTTGAAGCTAAATCATGTGTTTCGCTTGAATTTGAAGATAACTCGTTTGTTTCTCATGCAGTTAAAGTTCAATCATGTATATCACAAGTAGCTGAAGCTAAACCATGTGTTTCGCATGGATTTGAAGCCAAATCATTCGTTTCAAATGGATTTGAAGATAAGCCTTCGACATCGCATTGATTTGTATCTAAATCATGTGTCCCGCATGGATTTCAAGATAACTCGATTGTTTCACATGCAGTTGAAGCTAAATCATGTATATCACAAGTATTTAAAGCTAAACCATTCGTTTCGCATGGATATGAAGCTAAGCCTTCTACTTCGCATTGTTTTGAAGCTAAGTCATGTGTTTCGCTAGTATTTGAAGCTAACTCATTTGTTTAGCATGCAGTTGAAGCTATATCATGTATATCACAAGTATTTAAAGCTAAATCATGTCATTCGCATGGATTAGAAACTATGCCTTCTACTTCGCATTGATTTGAAACTGAATCGTGTGTTTTGCTTGATTTTGAAGTTAACACGTTTGTTTCGTTTGCGGTTGAAGCTAAATCATGTATATCACAAGTATTTGAAGCTGAACCATTTGTTTCGCACGGATTTGAAGCTAAGCCTTCTACTTCGCATTGACTTGACGCTAAATATTGTGTCTCGCTTGGATTTGAAGCTAACTCTTTTGTTACGCATGCAGTTGAAGCTAACCCGTTTGTTCCGCTTGCAGTTGAAGCTAAATCATGTATATCACAAGTATTTGAAGCTGAACCATTTGTTTCGCATGGATTCGAAGATATGACTTCTACTGATCATTGATTTGAATCTAAATTATGTGTTTCGCATGGATTTGAAGCTAACTCGTTTGTTTCGCATGCTGTTGAATCTAAATCATGTATACCACAAGTATTTCAAGCTAAAGCATTTGTTTGGCATTGATTCGAAGATAACCATCTTACTTCGCATTGATTTGAAGCCAAATCATGTGTTCCGCATGGATTTGAAACTTACTCGTTTGTTTCGTAAGCACTTGAATCTGAATCATGTATATAACAAGGTTTTGAAGCTAAACCATTTGTGTCGCATGGATTCGAAGATCAGCCTTCTATTTCGCATTAATTTGAAGCTGAATCATTTCTTTCGCTTGAATTTGAAGCTCACACGTTTGTTTCGCCTGCATTTGAAGCTATATCACTCATATTCGCAAGCATTTGAATATCAATCATTCGTTTCGCATGGATTTGAAGCTGAGCCTTCTACTTCGCACTGACTTGAAGCTAAATCATGTGTTGCGCTTGGATTTGAAGCTCTCACGTTTGTTACGCCTGCATTTGAAGCTATATCACTCATATTCGCAAGCATTTGAAGTTCAATCATACGTTTCGCATGGATTTGAAGCTAAGCTTTCTACTTCGCATTGATTTGAAACTGAATCGTGTGTTTCGCTTGAATTTGAAGTTAACACGTTTGTTTCGCATGCAGTTGAAGCTGAATCATGTATATCACAAGTATTTGAAGCTAAAACATTTGTGTCGCACCACTTGTGTGTTCCGCATGCAGTTAAAGCTAAATCATGCATATCACAAGTATTTGAAGCTGAACCATTTGATTCTCATGAATATTAATCTAAACCATGTGTTTAGCATGAATATTAAGCTAAACCATGTGTATCGCATGAATTTGAAGCTAAATGATGTGTTTCACATGGATTTGAAGCAAACTCGTTTGTTTCGCATGTATTTGAAGCTGTATCACTAATAATCGCAAGAATTTGAAGGTCAATCATTCGTTTCGCATGGATTTGAAGTTAAGCCTCCTACTTCGTATAGATTTGAAGCTAGATCATGTGTTTCGCTTGCATTTGAAGCTAACTCGTTTGTTTTGCCTGCATTTGAACCAATATCACTTATATTCGCCAGTATTTGAAGATAAATCATTCGTTTCGCATGGATTTGAAGCTAAGCCTCCTACTTCGTATTGATTTATATCTAAATCATGTATTCGCTTGGATTTGAAGCCAACTCGTTTGTTTCGCCCTGCAGTTGAAGCTATATCACTTATATTCGCAAGTATTTGAAGCTAAACTATTCGTTTTGCATGGATTTGAAGCTAAGCCTTCAACTTCGCATTGATTTGAAGCTAAATCATCTGTTTCGCTTTGGTTTGAAGATAACTCGTTTGATTCGCATGCAGTTGAAACTATATTACTTATATTCGCAAGTATTTGAAGATAAATCATTCGCTTCGCATGAATTTTCAGCTAAGCCTTCTACTTCGTATTGATTTGAAGCTAAATCATGTGTTTCATATGGATTTGAAGCTGACTCGGTTGTTTCGCCTGCATTCGGAGTTATATCACGTATAATGGCAAGTATTTGAAGCTCAGTCATTCTTTTCGCATGCTTTCGAAGATAAGCCTTCTACTTCGCATTGATATGAAGATAAATCATGTGATTCGCATGGATTTGAAGGTAACTCTTTTGTTTCGCATGCAGTTGAAGCTAAATCATGTATATCACAAGTATCTGAAGCTAAATCATTTGATTCGCATTGATTTGAAGCTAAGTCTTCTACTTTGCACGAAATTGAAGCTGAATCATGTGTTTCGCTTGGATTTGAAGTTCACTCGTGTGTTTCGCCTGCATTTGAAGCTATATCACTTATATCGCAAGTATATGAATCTAAATAATCTGTGTTGCATGGATTTGATGCTAATCCTTTTACTTCGCATTGATTTGAAGCTGAATCATGTGTTTCGCATGGATTAGAAGATAATTCGTTTGTCTCGCATGCAGTTGCAGCTAAATCATGTATATAACAAGTATTTGAAGCTAATTCATTTTTGTCGCATGGATTTGAAGGTAAGCCTTCTACTTCGCATTGATTTGAAGCTAAATCATATGTTTCGCATCGATTTGAAGCTAACGGGTTTGTTTCGCCTGCATTTGAAGCTATATCACTTATATTCGCAGGTATTTGAAGCTAAACTATCTGTTTTGCATGGATTTGAAAATAATACTTCTATTTCGCATTGATTTGAAACTGAATCATATGTTTTGCATGGATTAGAAGCTAACTCGTTGGTTTGCCTGCATTTGAAGCTATTTCACTTATATCGCAAGTATATGAATCTAAATAATTTCGGTCGCATGGATTTGATGCTAATCCTTCTACTTCGCATTGATTTGAAGCTAAATGATGTGTTTCGCATGGATTTTAAGATAACTCGTTTGTTTAGCATGCAGTTAAAGCTTAATCATGTATATCACAAGTATTTGAAGCTAAAACATTTGTGTCGCACCACTTGTGTGTTCCGCATGCAGTTAAAGCTAAATCATGCATATCACAAGTATTTGAAGCTGAACCATTTGATTCTCATGAATATTAATCTAAACCATGTGTTTCGCATGAATATTAAGCTAAACCATGTGTATCGCATGAATTTGAAGCTAAGCCTTCTAGTTCGCATTGATTTGAAGCTAAATCATCTGTTTCGCTTGGATTTGAAGCTAGCTCGTTCGTTTCGCATGCAGTTGAAGCTAAATCATATTTATCAAGAGTATTAGAAGCTAAAGAATTTGTTTCGCATGGATTTGAAGCTAAGCCTTCTACTGCACATTGATTTGAAGCTGAATCATGTGTTTCGCATGGATTTGAAGCTAAACCTTCTACTTCGCACTGATTTGAAGCTAAATCATGTGTTACGCTTGGATTTGAAGCTCACACGATTGTTTCGCCTGCATTTGAAGCTATATCACTCATATTCGCAAGCATTTGAAGCCAAACCATACGTTCTGCATGGATTTGAAGATAAGCCTTCTACTTCGCATTGATTTGAAGCTAAATCATGTCTTCCGCATGGATTTCAAGATAACTCGTTTGTTTGGCATGCAGTTGAATCTAAATCATGTATATCGCAAGTATTTGAAGCAAAACCATTTGTTTCGCATGGATTATGAAGCTAAGCCTTCTACTTCGCATTGATTTGAATCCAAATCATGTGTTCCGCTTGGATTTGAAGGTAACTCGTTTGTTTCGCATGCAGTTGAAGCTAAATCATGTATATCACAAGTATTTGAAGCTGAACCATTTGTTTCGCATGGATTCGAAGATAAGACTTCTACTTCTCCTTGATTTGAAGCTAAATTATGTGTTTCGCTTGGATTTGAAGCTAACTCGTTTGTTATGCCTGCATTTGAATCTATTTCAGTTATATCGCAAGTATATGAAGCTAAATCATTTGTTTCGCATGGATTTGATGCTAAGCCTTCTACTTCGCAATTGATTTGAAGCTAAATCATGTGTTTCGCTTGGATTTGAAGCTAACTCGTTTGTTTCGCATGCAGTTGAAGCTGAATCATGTTTATCACAAGTATTTGAAGCTAAACCATTTGTTTCGCATGGATTTGAAGATAAGCCTTTTACTTCGCATTGATTTGAAGCTAAACCATTTGTTTCGCATGGATTTGAAGATAAGCCTTTTACTTCGCATTGATTTGAAGCTAAATCATTTGTTTCGCATGGATTTGATGCTAAACCTTCTACTTGGCATTGATTTGAATCTAAATCATGTGTTTCGTGTGGATTTGAAGCTAACTCGTTTGCTTCACATGCAGTCGAATGTAAATCATATATATCACAAGTATTTGAAGCTAAACCATTTGCATCGCAAGGATTTGAAGCTATACCATGTGATTCGCAAGCATTTGAAGCTAAATCATGTGTTTCGCTTGGATTTGATGCTAACTCGTATGTTTCGCATGCAGTTGAAGCTAAATCATGTATATCACAAGCATTCGAAGCTAAACCAATTGTTTCGCTTGAATTTGAAGCTAAGCCTTCTACTTCGCATTGATTTGCAGCTAAATCATGTGTTTCGCTGTGATTTGAACCTAACTCGTTTGTTTCGCACGCAGTTGAATCTAAATCATGTTTATCGAAAGTATTTGAATCTATAGCATTTGTTTCGCATGGATTTGAAGCTAAGCCATCTACTTCGCATTGATTTGAAGATAAATCATGTGTTTCTCTTGGAATTGAAGCAAACTTGTTTGTTTCGCATGCTGTTGAAGCTAAATCATGTTTATCACAAGTATCTGAATCTAAACCACCTGTTTCGCAAGAATATGATGCTATGAAGCTAAACCATGTGTTTCGCATGAATTTGAAACTAAATGATGTGTTTCGCATGGATTTGAGGCCAACTCGTTTGTTTCGCCTGCATTTGAAGCTATATCACTTATATCGCAATTATCTGAAGATAAATCATCTGTTTCTCATGTATTTGAAGCCAAGCCTTCTACTTCGCATTGATTCGAAGCTAAATCATGTGAATCGCACGGATTTGAATCTAGCTCGTTGGTTTCGGATGCAGTTGAAGCTAAATCATGTATATCACAAGTATTTGAAGATAATCCATTTGTTTTGCATGGATTCGAAAATCAGCCTTTTATTTCGCATTGATTTGAAGCCAAATCATGTGTTTCTCATGGATTTAAAGCGAACACGTTTGTTTCGCATGCAGTTGAAGCTATATCACTTATGCACGCAAGTATTTGAAGCTAAATCATTCGTTTCGCATGGAGTTGAAGCTAAGCCTTCCACTTCGCATTGATTTGAAGATAAATCATGTGTTTCGCTTGGATTTCAAGCTAACTCGTTTGTTTCGCATGCAGTTGAAGCTAAATCATGTATATCACAAGTATTTGAAGGTAATCCATTTGTTTTGCATGGATTCGAAAATCGGCGTTCTATTTCGCATTGATTTGAAACTTAATCATGTGTTTCTCATGGATTTAAAGCTAACACGTTTGTTTCGCATGCAGTTGAAGCTCAATCATGTATATCACAAGTATTCCGAAGCTTAACCATTCGTTTCGCATTGGTTTTGATGCTAAGCCTTCTACTTCGCATTGATTTGAAGCTAAATCATGTGTTTCTCTTGGATTTGAAGCTAGCTCGTTCGTTTCGCATGCAGTTGAAGCTAAATCTTGTATATCACAAGTATTTGAAGCTGAACCATTTGTTTCGCATGAATATTAAGCTAAACCATGTGTTTCGCTTGAATTTGATGCTGAATCATGTGTTTCTCTAGTATTTGAAGCTAACTCGTTTGTTTGGCATGCATTTGAAGCTAAATCATGTATATTGCAAGTATTTGAAGCTCAACCATTTGATTCGCATGAATATTAAGCTAAACCATATGTTTCGCATGAGTATTAAGCTAAACCATTTGTATCGCTTGAATTTGATGCTAAATCATGTGTTTCTCTAGGATTTGAAGCTAACTCGTTTGTTTGGCATGCAGTTGTAGCTAAATCTTGTATATCACAAGTATTTGAAGCTGAACCATTTGTTTCGCATGAATATTAAGCTAAACCATGTGTTTCGCTTGAATTTGATGCTGAATCATGTGTTTCTCTAGTATTTGAAGCTAACTCGTTTGTTTGGCATGCATTTGAAGCTAAATCATGTATATTGCAAGTATTTGAAGCTCAACCATTTGATTCGCATGAATATTAAGCTAAACCATATGTTTCGCATGAGTATTAAGCTAAACCATTTGTATCGCTTGAATTTGATGCTAAATCATGTGTTTCTCTAGGATTTGAAGCTAACTCGTTTGTTTGGCATGCAGTTGCAGCTAAATCATGTATATAACAAGTATTTGAAGCTAATTCATTTTTGTCGCATGGATTTGAAGGTAAGCCTTCTACTTCGCATTGATTTGAAGCTAAATCATATGTTTCGCATCGATTTGAAGCTAACGGGTTTGTTTCGCCTGCATTTGAAGCTATATCACTTATATTCGCAGGTATTTGAAGCTAAACTATCTGTTTTGCATGGATTTGAAACTAATACTTCTATTTCGCATTGATTTGAAACTGAATCATATGTTTTGCATGGATTAGAAGCTAACTCGTTGGTTTGCCTGCATTTGAAGCTATTTCACTTATATCGCAAGTATATGAATCTAAATAATTTCGGTCGCATGGATTTGATGCTAATCCTTCTACTTCGCATTGATTTGAAGCTAAATGATGTGTTTCGCATGGATTTTAAGATAACTCGTTTGTTTAGCATGCAGTTAAAGCTTAATCATGTATATCACAAGTATTTGAAGCTAAAACATTTGTGTCGCACCACTTGTGTGTTCCGCATGCAGTTAAAGCTAAATCATGCATATCACAAGTATTTGAAGCTGAACCATTTGATTCTCATGAATATTAATCTAAACCATGTGTTTCGCATGAATATTAAGCTAAACCATGTGTATCGCATGAATTTGAAGCTAAGCCTTCTAGTTCGCATTGATTTGAAGCTAAATCATCTGTTTCGCTTGGATTTGAAGCTAGCTCGTTCGTTTCGCATGCAGTTGAAGCTAAATCATATTTATCAAGAGTATTAGAAGCTAAAGAATTTGTTTCGCATGGATTTGAAGCTAAGCCTTCTACTGCACATTGATTTGAAGCTGAATCATGTGTTTCGCATGGATTTGAAGCTAAACCTTCTACTTCACACTGATTTGAAGCTAAATCATGTGTTACGCTTGGATTTGAAGCTCACACGATTGTTTCGCCTGCATTTGAAGCTATATCACTCATATTCGCAAGCATTTGAAGCCAAACCATACGTTCTGCATGGATTTGAAGATAAGCCTTCTACTTCGCATTGATTTGAAGCTAAATCATGTCTTCCGCATGGATTTCAAGATAACTCGTTTGTTTGGCATGCAGTTGAATCTAAATCATGTATATCGCAAGTATTTGAAGCAAAACCATTTGTTTCGCATGGATTATGAAGCTAAGCCTTCTACTTCGCATTGATTTGAATCCAAATCATGTGTTCCGCTTGGATTTGAAGGTAACTCGTTTGTTTCGCATGCAGTTGAAGCTAAATCATGTATATCACAAGTATTTGAAGCTGAACCATTTGTTTCGCATGGATTCGAAGATAAGACTTCTACTTCTCCTTGATTTGAAGCTAAATTATGTGTTTCGCTTGGATTTGAAGCTAACTCGTTTGTTATGCCTGCATTTGAATCTATTTCAGTTATATCGCAAGTATATGAAGCTAAATCATTTGTATCGCATGGATTTGATGCTAAGCCTTCTACTTCGCAATTGATTTGAAGCTAAATCATGTGTTTCGCTTGGATTTGAAGCTAACTCGTTTGTTTCGTCTGCATTTGAAGTTATTTCATTTATATCGCAAGTATTTCAAGCTAAACCATTAGTTTCGAATGGATTTGAAGATGAGCCTTCTACTTCGCAATGATTTGAAGCTAAACCATTTGTTTCGCATGGATTTGAAGATAAGCCTTTTACTTCGCATTGATTTGAAGCTAAATCATTTGTTTCGCATGGATTTGATGCTAAACCTTCTACTTGGCATTGATTTGAATCTAAATCATGTGTTTCGTGTGGATTTGAAGCTAACTCGTTTGCTTCACATGCAGTCGAATGTAAATCATATATATCACAAGTATTTGAAGCTAAACCATTTGCATCGCAAGGATTTGAAGCTATACCATGTGATTCGCAAGCATTTGAAGCTAAATCATGTGTTTCGCTTGGATTTGATGCTAACTCGTATGTTTCGCATGCAGTTGAAGCTAAATCATGTATATCACAAGCATTCGAAGCTAAACCAATTGTTTCGCTTGAATTTGAAGCTAAGCTTCTACTTGCGCATTGATTTGCAGCTAAATCATGTGTTTCGCTGTGATTTGAACCTAACTCGTTTGTTTCGCACGCAGTTGAATCTAAATCATGTTTATCGAAAGTATTTGAATCTATAGCATTTGTTTCGCATGGATTTGAAGCTAAGCCATCTACTTCGCATTGATTTGAAGATAAATCATGTGTTTCTCTTGGAATTGAAGCAAACTTGTTTGTTTCGCATGCTGTTGAAGCTAAATCATGTTTATCACAAGTATCTGAATCTAAACCACCTGTTTCGCAGAATATGATGCTATGAAGCTAAACCATGTGTTTCGCATGAATTTGAAACTAAATGATGTGTTTCGCATGGTTTGAGGCCAACTCGTTTGTTTCGCCTGCATTTGAAGCTATATCACTTATATCGCAATTATCTGAAGATAAATCATCTGTTTCTCATGTATTTGAAGCCAAGCCTTCTACTTCGCATTGATTCGAAGCTAAATCATGTGAATCGCACGATTTGAATCTAGCTCGTTGGTTTCGGATGCAGTTGAAGCTAAATCATGTATATCACAAGTATTTGAAGATTAATCCATTTGTTTTGCATGGATTCGAAAATCAGCCTTTTATTTCGCATTGATTTGAAGCCAAATCATGTGTTTCTCATGGATTTAAAGCGAACACGTTTGTTTCGCATGCAGTTGAAGCTAAATCACTTATGCACGCAAGTATTTGAAGCTAAATCATTCGTTTCGCATGGAGTTGAAGCTAAGCCTTCCACTTCGCATTGATTTGAAGATAAATCATGTGTTTCGCTTGGATTTCAAGCTAACTCGGTTGTTTCGCATGCAGTTGAAGCTAAATCATGTATATCACAAGTATTTGAAGGTAATCCATTTGTTTTGCATGGATTCGAAAATCGGCGTTCTATTTCGCATTGATTTGAAACTTAATCATGTGTTCTCATGGATTTAAGCTAACACGTTGTTTCGCATGCAGTTGAAGCTCAATCATGTATATCACAAGTATTCCGAAGCTTAACCATTCGTTTCGCATTGGTTTTGATGCTAAGCCATCTACTTCGCATTGATTTGAAGCTAAATCATGTGTTTCTCTTGGATTTGAAGCTAGCTCGTTCGTTTCGCATGCAGTTGAAGCTAAATCTTGTATATCACAAGTATTTGAAGGCTGAACCATTTGTTTCGCATGAATATTAAGCTAAACCATGTGTTTCGCTTGAATTTGATGCTGAATCATGTGTTTCTCTAGTATTTGAAGCTAACTCGTTTGTTTGGCATGCATTTGAAGCTAAATCATGTATATTGCAAGTATTTGAAGCTCAACCATTTGATCGCATGAATATTAAGCTAAACCATATGTTTCGCATGAGTATTAAGCTAAACCATTTGTATCGCTTGAATTTGATGCTAAATCATGTGTTTCTCTAGGATTTGAAGCTAACTCGTTTGTTGGCATGCAGTTGTAGCTAAATCATGTATATCACAAGTACTTGAAGCTAAACCATTAGATTCGCATGGATTTGAAGCTAAGCCTTCTAGTTCGCATTGATTTGAAGCTAAATCATGTGTTTCGCTTGGATTTGAAGCTAGCTCGTTCGTTTCGCATGCAGTTGAAGCTAAATCATGTAAATCACAAGAATTTGAAGCTAAACCATTTGTTTCGCATGGATTCGAAAATCAGCCTTCTATTTCGCAATGATTTGAAGCTAAATCATGTGTTTCTCATGGATTTGAAGCTAACTCGTTTCTATCGCATGGATTTGAAGCTAACTCGTTTATTTCGCATGCAGTTGAAGCTAAATCATGTATATAACAAGTATTTGAAGCTAAACCATTTGTTTTGCATGGATTTGATGCTAAGCCTTTTACTTCGCATTGATTTGGAGCTCAATCATGTGTTTCGTATGGATTTAAAGCTAACACGTTTGTTTCGCATGCAGTTGAAACTAAATCATGTATATCACAAGTATTTGAAGCTAAATCATTTGTTTCGCATGCATTCGAAAATCAGCCTTCTATTTCGCATTGATTTGAAGCTAAATAATGCGTTTCACATGGAATTGAAGCTATCTCGTTTGTTTTCATGGATTTGAAACTAACTCGTTTGTTTCGCCTGCATTTGAAGCTAAATCATGTATATCACTAATATTTGAAGCTAATCCATTTGTTTCGCATGGATACGAAGATAATCCTTCTACTTCGTATTGAGTTTAAGTTAATTCATGTGTTTCGCATGGATTTGAAACTAACTCGTTTGTTTCGCATGTAGTTGAAGCTAAATCATGTATATCACAAGTGTTTGGATCTAAATCAGTTGTTTTGCATTGATTTGAAGCTAAATCATTTATATCGCAAGTATTTGAAGGTAAATCATTTGTTTCGCTTGTGTTTGAAGCTAACTCGTTTGTCTCGCATTCAGTTGAAGCAAAGTCATGTATATCACAAGTATTTCAAGCTGAAATATTTGTTTCTCTTGGATTTGAAGCTAAGCCTTCTACTCGCATTGATTTGAAACTGGAGCATGAGATTCGCTTGGATTCGAAGCTACCTCGTTTGTTTCGCATGCAGTTGAAGCTATATCACTTATATCGCAAGTATTTGAAGCTAAATCATTTCTGTCGCATGGATTCAAAAATCAGCCTTCTATTTCGCATTGATTTGAAGCTAAATCATGTGTTTCTCATGGATTTGAAGCTAACTCGTTTTTATCGCATGGATTTAAAGCTATCTCGTTTGTTTCGCATGCTATTGAAGCTAAATCTAGTATATCACAAGTATTTGAAGCTAAACCATTTGTTTCGCGTGGATCCGAAAATCAGCCTTCCATTTCGCATTGATTTGAAGCTAAATCAGGAGTTTCGCATGGATTTGAAGCTAACTCGTTTGTTTCGCATGGATTTGAATCGAACTCGTTTATTTCGCATGGATTTGAAGCTAACTCGTTTGTTTCGCATGCAGTTGAATCAAAATCATGTATATCATAAGTATTTGATGCTAAACCATTTGATTCGCATGGATTTGGAGCTAAGCCTTCTACTTCGCATCGATTTGAAGCTAAATCAAGTGTTTCGTTTGGATTTGAAGCTAACTCGTTTGTTTCGCATGCCGTTGAAGCTAAATCATGTATATCACAAGTATTTGAAGCTAAACCATTTGTTTCGCATTGGTTTTCAAGCTAAGCCTTCTACTTCGCATTGATTTGAAGCTAAATCATGTGTTACGCTTGGATATGAAGATCTCTCGTTTGTTTTTCCAGCATTTGAAGCTATATTACTTATATCGCAAGTATTTGAGGCTGAACCATTTGTTTCGCATGAATACTAAGCTAAACCATGTGCTTCGAATGAATTTGAAAGTAAATCAGGTGTTTCACATGTATTTTTCAAGCTAACTCGTTTGTTTCGCCTGTATGTGAAGCTAAATCATATATATCATAAGTATTTGAAGCTAAACAATTTGTTCCGCATGGATTCGAAAATCAGCCTTCTATTTCGCAATGAATTGAAGCTAAATCAAGTGTTTCTCATGGATTTGAAGCTAACTCGTTTTTATCGCATGGATTTAAAGCTAACTCGTTTGTTTCGCATGCTATTGAAGCTAAATCTACTATATCACAAGTATTTGAAGCTAAACGATTTGTTTCGCGTGGATCCGAAAATCAGCCTTCCATTTCGCATTGATTTGAAGCTAAATCATGAGTTTCGCATGGATTTGAAGCTAACTCGTTTGTTTCGCATGGATTTGAAGCTAACTCGTTTGTTTCGCATGGTTTTGAAGCTAACTCATTTGTTTCGCATGCAGTTGAAGCAAAATCATGTATATCACATGTATTTGAAGCTAAACCATTTGTTTCGCATGGATTCCAAGATCATCATTCTACTTCGCATTGATTTGAAGCTAAATCAAGTGTTTCGCTTGGATTTGAAGCTAACTCGTTTGTTTCGCATGCTGTTGAAGCTATATCATGTATATCACAAGTATTTGAAGCTAAACCATTTGATTCCCATGGATTTGGAACTAAGCCTTCTACTTCGCATTGATTTGGAGCTAAATCATGTATTTCGCATGGATTTAAAGCTGACACTTTTGTTTCGCATGCAGTTGAAGCTAAATCATATATATCACAAGGATTTGAAGCTAAACCATTTGTTTCGTATGGATTCGAAAATCAGCCTTCTATTTCGCAATGATTTGAAGCTAAATCATGTGTTTCTCATGGATTTGAAGCTAACTTGTTTCTATCGCATGGATTTAAAGCTAACTCGTTTGTTTCGCATGCAGTTGAAGCTAAATCATGTTTATCAAAAGTATTTGAAGTTAAAGCATTTGTTTCGCAAGAATATGAAGCTATGAACCTAAACCATGTGATTCGCATGAATTTGAAGCTAAATCATGTGTTTCGCATGGATTTGAAGCTAACTCGTTTGTTTCGCCAGCATTTGAAGGTACATCATTTATATCGCAAGCATTTGAATCTAATTCATTTTTGTCGCATGGATTTGAAGCTAAGCCTTCTACTTCGCATTGATTTGATGCTAAATCATGTGTTTCGCATGGATTTGAAGATAACTCGTTTGTTTCGTCTGCATTTGAAGTTATTTCATTTATATCGCAAGTATTTCAAGCTAAACCATTAGTTTCGAATGGATTTGAAGATGAGCCTTCTACTTCGCAATGATTTAAAGTTAAGTCATGTGTATCGCATGGATTTGAAGCTAACTCGTTTGTTTCGCATGCAGTTGAAGCTATATCATGTATATCACTAGTATTCGAAGCTAAACCATTTGTATCGAATGGATTTGAAACCAAGCCTTCTACTTCGCATTAATTTGAAGCTAAATAATGTGTTTCGCTTGGATTTGAAGCTAACTCGTTTGTTTCGCATGCAGTTGAAGCTAAATCATGTATATCACAAGTATTTGAAGCGAAACCATTTGATTCACATGGATTTGGAGCTAAGCATTCCACTTCGCATTGATTTGAAACTAAATCATGTGTTTCGCTTGGATTTGATGTTAATTCGTTCGTTGCTCATGCAGTTGAAGCTAAATCATGTATATCACAAGTAATTGAAGCTAAACCATGTGTTTCGCACGAATTTGAAGCTAAATCATGTGTTTCGCATGGATTTGAGGCCAACTCGTTTGTTTCGCCTGCATTTGAAGCTATATCACTTATATCGCAATTATCTTAAGATAAATCATCTGTTTCTCATGTATTTGAAGCCAAGCCTTCTACTGCGCATTGATTCGTAGCTAAATCATGTGAATCGCATGGATTTGAATCTAGCTCGTTGGTTTCGGATGCAGTTGAAGCTATATCATGTTTATCACAAGTATTTGATGATAAACCATTTGTTTCGCTTTGATTTGAAGCTACGTCTTCTACTTCGCATTGATTTGATGCTGAATGATGTGTTTCGAATGGAGTTGAAGCTAACTCGTTTGTTTCCCATGCAGTTGAAAGTAAATCATGTATATCACAAGTATTTGAAGCTGTACCATTTGTTTCGCATGAATATTAAGCTAAACCATGTGTTTCGAATGAATTTGTAGCTAAATCATGTGTTTCGCATGGATTTGAAGTTAACTCGTTTGTTTCGCCTGCACTTGAAGCTATATCACTTATGTTCGCAAGTGTTTGAATCCAAATCATTCGTTTTGCATGGATTTAAAGCTAAGCCGTCTACTTCGCATTGATTTGAAGCTACATCATGTGATTCGCATGGATTTGAAGCTAACTCGTTTGTTTCGCCTGCATTTGAAGCTATATCACTTATGTTCGCAAGTATTTGAAGCTAAACCATTTGTTTCTCATGGATTTGAAGCTAAGCCTTCTACTTCTCATTGATTTGTATCTAAATCATGCGCTCCGCATGGATTTCAAGATAACTCGTTTGTTTCACATGCAGTGGTAGCTAAATCATGTATATCACAAGTATTTGAAGCTAAACCATTCGTGTCGAATGAATTTGAAGCTAAGCCTTCTACTTCGCATTGTTTTGAAGCTAAATCAAGTGTTTCGCTTGGATTTGTAGTTAACTCGTTAGTTTCGCATGCTGTTGAAGCTAAGTCATGTATAAAACAAGTATTCGAAGCAAAACTATTCGTTTCGCAGGGATTTCAAGCAAAGCCTTCTACTTCGCATTGATCTGAAGCTGAATAATGTGTTTCGCTTGGATTTGAAAATAACTCCTTTGTTTGGCATGCAGTTGAAGCTGTATCACTTATATTCGCAAGTATTTGAAGCTATATCTCTTATATTCGCAAGCATTGAAAGCCAAATCATTCGTTTCGCATGGATTTGAAGATTAGCCTTCTACTTCGCATTGATTTGAAGTTAAATCATGTGTTTCCCTTGGGTGTGAAGATAAATCTATTGTTTCGCATGCAGCTGAAGCTAAATCATGTATATCACAAGCATTTTAAGCTAAACCATTTGATTCGCATTTATTTGAAACTAAGCCTTCTACTTCGTACTGATTTGAAGCTAAATCATGTGTTTCGTTTGAATTTGAAACTAAGCCTTCTACTTCGCATTGATTTGAAGCTAAACAATTTGTTTCGCATGGATTCCAAGATCAGCCTTCTACTTCGCATTGATTTGAAGCTGAATCATTTGTTTCGCTTGAATTTGAAGCTAACACGTTTGTTTCCCAAGCAGTTGAAGCTAAATCGTGTGTTTCGCATGGATTTAATGAGAACTAGTTTGTTTCGCATGCAGTTGAATCTATATCACTTATATTCGCAAGTATTTGAAGCTATATCTCTTATATTCGCAAGCATTGAAAGCCAAATCATTCGTTTCGCATGGATTTGAAGATTAGCCTTCTACTTCGCATTGATTTGAAGTTAAATCATGTGTTTCCCTTGTGAAGATAAATCTATTGTTTCACATGCAGTTGAAGCTAAATCATGTATATCACAAGTATTTGAAGCTAAACCATTCGTGTCGCATGAATTTGAAGCTAAGCCTTCTACTTCGCATTGATTTGGAGCTAAATCAAGTGTTTCGTTTGGATTTGAAGAAAACTCGTTAGTTTCGCATGCAGTTGAAGCTAAATCATGTATATCACAAGTATTTGAAGCTAAACCATTTGATTCTCATGGATTTGGAGCTAAGCCTTCCAACTTCGCATTGATTTGGAGCTAAATCATGTGTTTCGCATGGATTTAAAGCTAACACTTTTGTTTCGCATGCAGTTGAAGCTAAATAATGTATATCACAAGTATTTGAAGATAATCCATTTGTTTTGCACGGATTCGAAAATCAGCCTTCTACTTCGCATTGATTTGAAGGTAAATCATGTGTTTCGCTTGGATTTGAAGCTAACTCGTTTGTTTCGCATGCAGTTGAAGCTAAATCATGTTTATCACAAGTATCCTAATCTAAACCATCTGGGTCGCAATAATATGAAGCTAGGAAGCTGAACCGTGTGATTCGCACGGACTTGAAGCTAACTCGATTGTATCGCGTGCATTTGAAGCTATATCACTTATATCGCAATTATCTGAAGATAAATCATTTGTTTCTCATGTATTTGAAGCTAAGCGTTCTACTTCGCATTGATTTGAAACTAAATCATGTGTTTCGCTTGGATTTGAAGCTAACTCGTTTGTTTCGCCTGCAGCTGAAACTAAATCATGTATATCACAAGTATTTGAAGCTAAACCATTTGATTCGCATGGATTTTCAACTAAGGCTTCTGGTTCGCATTAATTTGAAGCTATGTCAAGTGTTTCGCTTGGATTTTAAGCTAACTCGTTTGTTTCGCATGCAGTTGTAGCTAAATCATGTATATCACAAGTACCTGAAGCTAAACCATTAGATTCGCATGGATTTGAAGCTAAGCCTTCTACTGCACATTGATTTGAAGCTGAATCATGTGTTTCGCATGGATTTGAGACTAACTCGTTTGTTTCGCCTGCATTTGAAATAAATATCACTCATATTCGCAAGCATTTGAAGATCAATCATTCGTTTCGCATGGATTTGAAGCTAAGCCTTCTACTTTGCATTTATTTGAAGCTAAACCATTTGTTTCGCGTTGATTTGAATCTAAGTCTTCTACTTCGCATTGATTTGAAGTTAAATCATATGTTTCGCATGGATTTGAAGCTAACTCGTTTGTTTCGCATGCTGTTGAATCTAAATCATGTATATTACAAGTATTTCAAGCTAAAGCATTTGTTTGGCATTGATTTGAAGCTAAGCCTTCTACTTTGCATTGATTTGAAGCCAAATCATGTGTTTCGCATGCAATTGAAGCTAACTCGTTTGTTCCGCATGCAGTTGAAGCTAAAACATGTACATCACAAGTATCTGAATCTAATCCATCTGTTTCGCAAGAATATGAAGCTATGAAGCTAATCCATGTGATTCGCATGAATTTGAAGCTAAATCATGTGTTTCGCATGGATTTGAAGCTATATCACATATATCGCAATTATCTGAAGATAAATCATTTGTTTCTCATGTATTTAAAGCTAAGCCTTCTACTTCGCATTGATTTCAAGCTAAATCATGTGTTTCGCATGGATTTGAAGCTAACTCGTTTGTTTCGCATGCAGTTGAAGCTAAATCATGTATATCACAAAGTATTTGGAGCTAAACCATTCGTTTCGCATGGATTTGAATCTAAGCCTCCTACGTCGCATGAATTTGAATCTATATCATGTGTTTCGCTTGGATTTGAAGCTAACTTGTTTGTTTCGCATGCAGTTAAAGCTAAATCATGTATATCACAAGTATTTGAAGCTATGCCATTCGTTTCGCATGGATTTGAAGATAAGCCTTCTACTTCGCATGAATTTGAATCTAAATCATGTGTATCGCTTGGTTTTGAAGCTAACTCGTTTGTTTCGCATGCTGTTGAATCTAAATCATGTATATCACAAGTATTTCAAGCTAGAGCATTTGTTTGGCATTGATTCGAAGATAACCATCCTACTTCGCATTGATTTGAAGCCAAATCATGTGTTTCGCATGCAATTGAAGCTAACTCGTTTGTTCCGCTTGCAGTTGAAGCTAAATCATGTATATCACAAGTATTTGAAGCTGAACCATTTGTTTCGCATGGATTCGAAGATATGACTTCTACTGATCATTGATTTGAAGCTAAATTATGTGTTTCGCATGGATTTGAAGCTAAGGCTTCTACTTCGCATTGATTTGATGCTAAATCATGCGTTTCAAATGGATTTGAATCTAACTCGATTGTTTCGCGTGCATTTCAAGCTATATCACTTATATCGCCATTATCTGATAATAAATCATTTGATTCTCATGTATTTGAAGCTAAGCCTTCTACTTCGCATGATTTGAAGCTAAATCATGTATATCACAAGTATTTCAAGCTGAACCATTTGTTTCGCATGAATATTAAGCTAAACCATGTGTTTCGCATGAGTATTAAGCTAAACCATTTGTATCGCTTGAATTTGATGCTATATCATGTGTTTCTCTAGGATTTGAAGCTATCTCGTTTGTTTGGCATGCAGTTGTTGCTAAATCATGTATATCACAAGTACTTGAAGCTAAACCATTAGATTCGCATGGATTTGAAGCTAAGCCTTCTACTGCACATTGATTTAAAGCTGAATCATGTCTTTCGCATGGATTAGAAATTAACTCGTTTGTTTGGCATGCAGTTGAAGCTAAGTCATGTATATCACAAGTATTTGAAGCTAAATCAATTGATTCGCATGGATTAGAAACTATGCCTTCTACTTCGCATTGATTTGAAACTGAATCATGTGTTTCGCTTGGATTTGAAGCTAACTCATTCGTTTCGCATGCAGTTGAAGCTAAATCATGTATATCACAAGCATTTGAAGCTAAACCATACCTTTCGCATGGATTTGAAACTAATCATTCTACTTCGCATTGATTTGAAGCTAAATCATGTGTTTCGCATTGATTTGAAGCTGAATCATGTGTTTGGCTTGAATTTGAAGTTAACACGTTTGTTTCGCATGCAGTTGTAGCTAAATCATGTATATCGTAGGTATTTGAAGCTAAACCATGTGATTCGCAAGAATTTGAAGCTAAATCATGTGTTTCGCTTGGATTTGAAGCTAACACGGTTGTTTCGCATGCAGTTGAAGCTAAAACATGTACATCACAAGTATCTGAATCTAATCCATCTGTTTCGCAAGAATATGAAGCTATGAAGCTAATCCATGTGATTCGCATGAATTTGAAGCTAAATCATGTGTTTCGCATGGATTTGAAGCTATATCACATATATCGCAATTATCTGAAGATAAATCATTTGTGTCTCATGTATTTAAAGCAAAGCCTTCTACTTCGCATTGATTTGAAGCTAAATCATGTGTTTCGCTTGCATTTGAAGCTAATTCGTTTGTTTCGCATGCAGTTGAAGCTAAATTATGTATAAACAAGTATTTGAAGCTAAACCATTTGCATCGCAAGGTTTTGAAGCTAAACCATGTGATTCGCAAGAATTTGGAGCTAAATCATGTGTTTCGCTTGGATTTGGAGCTAACTCGTTTGCATCGCATGCAGTTGAAGCTAAATCATGTATATCACAAGTATTTGATGCTGTACCATTTGTTTCGCATGAATATTAAGCAAAACCATGTTTTTCGAATGAATTTGTAGCTAAAACATGTGTTTCGCATGGATTTGAAGCTAACTCGTTTGTTTCGCCTGCACTTGAATCTATATCACTTATGTTCGCAAGTGTTTGAATCCAAATCATTCGTTTTGCATGGATTTAAAGCTAAGCCGTCTACTTCGCATTGATTTGAAGCTAAATCATGTGCTCCGCATGGATTTCAAGATAACTCGTTTGTTTCACATGCAGTTGTAGCTAAATCATGTATATCACAAGTATTTGAAGCTAAACCATTCGTGTCGAATGAATTTGAAGCTAAGCCTTCTACTTCGCATTGTTTTGAAGCTAAATCAAGTGTTTCGCTTGGATTTGTAGTTAACTCGTTAGTTTCGAATGCTGTTGAAGCTAAGTCATGTATAAAACAAGTATTCGAAGCAAAACTATTCGTTTCGCAGGGATTTCAAGCAAAGCCTTCTACTTCATATTGATCTGAAGCTGAATAATGTGTTTCGCTTGGATTTGAAAATAACTCCTTTGTTTGGCATGCAGTTGAAGCTGTATCACTTATATTCGCAAGTATTTGAAGCTATATCTCTTATATTCGCAAGCATTGAAAGCCAAATCATTCGTTTCGCATGGATTTGAAGATTAGCCTTCTACTTCGCATTGATTTGAAGTTAAATCATGTGTTTCCCTTGGGTGTGAAGATAAATCTATTGTTTCGCATGCAGCTGAAGCTAAATCACGTATATCACAAGTATTTGAAGCTAAACCATTTGATTCGCATGGATTTTCAACTAAGCCTTCTGGTTCGCATTAATTTGAAGCTATGTCAAGTGTTTCGCTTGGATTTTAAGCTAACTCGTTTGTTTCGCATGCAGTTGTAGCTAAATCATGTATATCACAAGTACCTGAAGCTAAGCCATTAGATTCGCATGGATTTGAAGCTAAGCCTTCTACTGCACATTGATTTGAAGCTGAATCATGTGTTTCGCATGGATTTGAGACTAACTCGTTTGTTTCGCCTGCATTTGAAATAAATATCACTCATATTCGCAAGCATTTGAAGATCAATCATTCGTTTCGCATGGATTTGAAGCTAAGCCTTCTACTTTGCATTTATTTGAAGCTAAACCATTTGTTTCGCGTTGATTTGAATCTAAGTCTTCTACTTCGCATTGATTTGAAGTTAAATCATATGTTTCGCATGGATTTGAAGCTAACACGGTTGTTTCGCATGCAGTTGAAGCTAAAACATGTACATCACAAGTATCTGAATCTAATCCATCTGTTTCGCAAGAATATGAAGCTATGAAGCTAATCCATGTGATTCGCATGAATTTGAAGCTAAATCATATGTGTCGCATGGATATGATGCTACGCCTTCTACTTCGAATTGATTTGAAGCTAAATCATGTGATTCGCGTGGATTTGAAGCTAAGCCTCCTACTTCGCATTCATTTGAAACTAAATCAAGTGTTTCGCTTGGATTTGAAGTTAAGGCGTTTGTATCGCATGCAGTTGAAGCTAATTCTTGTTTATCACAAGTATCTGAATCTAAACCATCTGTTTCGCAAGAATGTGAAGCTATGAAACTAAACCATTTGTTTTGCATGAATATTAAGCTAAACCATGTGTTTCGAACGTATTTGAAGCTGAATTATGTGTTTCGCTTTGATTTAAATCTAATTCGTTTTTTTCGCATGCAGTTGAAGCTAAATCATGTAAATCACAAGTATTTGAAGCTAAACCATGTGTTTCGCATTGATTTGAAGATAAATCATGTGTTTCGCTTGGATTTGAAGCTAACACGGTTCTTTCGCATGCAGTTGAAGCTAAAACATGTACATCACAAGTATCTGAATCTAATCCATCTGTTTCGCAAGAATATGAAGCTATGAAGCTAATCCATGTGATTCGCATGAATTTGAAGCTAAATCATGTGTTTCGCATGGATTTGACGCTATATCACATATATCGCAATTATCTGAAGATAAATCATTTGTTTCTCATGTATTTAAAGCTAAGCCTTCTACTTCGCATTGATTTCAAGCTAAATCATGTGTTTCGCATGGATTTGAAGCTAACTCGTTTGTTTCGCATGCAGTTGAAGCTAAATCATGTATATCACAAAGTATTTTAAGCTAAACCATTCGTTTCGCATGGATTTGAATCTAAGCCTCCTACGTCGCATGAATTTGAATCTAAATCATGTGTTTCGCTTGGATTTGAAGCTAACTTGTTTGTTTCGCATGCAGTTAAAGCTAAATCATGTATATCACAAGTATTTGAAGCTATACCATTCGTTTCGCATGGATTTGAAGCTAAGCCTTCTACTTCGCATGAATTTGAGTCTAAATCATGTGTATCGCTTGGTTTTGAAGCCTACTGGTTTGTTTCGCCTGCATTTGAAGTTAATTCATGTATATCACAAGTATTTGAAGCTGAACCATTTGTTTTGCATGAATATTAATCTGAACCATGTGTTTCGAACGTATTTGAAGCTGAATTATGCGTTTCGCTTGCATTTGAAGCTAATTCGTTTCTTTCGCACGCAGTTGAAGATAAATCATGTAAATCACAAGTATTTGAAGCTAAACCATGTGTTTCGCATGGATTTGAAGCTAACTCGTTTTTTTTCGCCTGCATTTGAAGATAAATCGTGTATATCACAAGTATTTTAAGCTCAAACATTCGCTTCGCATGGATTTGAAGCAAAGCCTTCAACTTCGCATTGATTTGAAGATAAATCATGTGTTTCGCTTGGATTTGAAGCTAACACGGTTGTTTCGCATGCAGTTGAAGCTAAAACATGTACATCACAAGTATCTGAATCTAATCCATCTGTTTCGCAAGAATATGAAGCTATGAAGCTAATCCATGTGATTCGCATGAATTTGAAGCTAAATCATATGTGTCGCATGGATATGATGCTACGCCTTCTACTTCGAATTGATTTGAAGCTAAATCATGTGATTCGCGTGGATTTGAAGCTAAGCCTCCTACTTCGCATTCATTTGAAACTAAATCAAGTGTTTCGCTTGGATTTGAAGTTAAGGCGTTTGTATCGCATGCAGTTGAAGCTAATTCTTGTTTATCACAAGTATCTGAATCTAAACCATCTGTTTCGCAAGAATGTGAAGCTATGAAACTAAACCATTTGTTTTGCATGAATATTAAGCTAAACCATGTGTTTCGAACGTATTTGAAGCTGAATTATGTGTTTCGCTTTGATTTAAATCTAATTCGTTTTTTTCGCATGCAGTTGAAGCTAAATCATGTAAATCACAAGTATTTGAAGCTAAACCATTTGATTCGCATGTATTTGGAGCTAAGCCTTCTACTTCGCATTGATTTGAAGCTAAATCAAGTGTTTCGCTTGGATTTGAAGATAACTCGTTTGTTTCGCATGCAGTTGAAGTTAAATCATGTATATCACAAGTATTTGAAGCTAAACCATTTGATTCGCATGTATTTGGAGCTAAGCCTTCCACTTCGCATTGATTTGAAACTAAATCATGTAGTTCGGATGGATTTGAATCTAACTCGATTGTTTCGCGTGCATTCGAATCTATATCACATATATCGCAATTATCTGAAGATAAATCATTCGTTTCGCATGAATTTGAAACTAAGCCTTCTACTTCGCATTGATTTGAAACGAAATCATGTCTTTCGCTTGGATATGAAGCTCACTCGTTTGTTTTTCCAGCATTTGAAGCTATATCACTTATATCGCAAGTATTTGAAGCTAAATCATTTGTGTCGCATGGATTTGATGCTAAGCCTTCTACTTCGCATTGATTTGGAGCTAAATCATGTGGTTCGTATGGATTTAAAGCTAACACGTATCTTTCGCATATAGTTGAAGCTAAATCATGTATATCACAAGTATTTGAAGCTAAACCATTTGTTTCGCATGGATTAGAGAATCAGCCTCCTATTTCGCATTGATTTGAAGCTAAATCATGAGTTTCCCATGGATTTGAAGCTAACTCGTTTGTTTCGCATGGATTTGAAGCAAACTCATTTGTTTTGCATGCAGTCGAAGAAAAATCATGTATATCACAAGTATTTGAAGCTAAACCATTTGATTCGCATGGATTTGAAGCTAAGCCTTCTACTTCGCATGAACATGAAGCTAAATCATGTATTTCGCATGGATTTGAAGCTAACTCGTTTGTTTCGCATGCAGTTGAAGCTAAATCATGTTTATTACAAGTTTCTGATTCTAAACCATCTGTTTCGCAAGAGTATGAAGCTATGAAGCTAAACGATGTGATTCGCATGAATTTGAATCTAAATCATGTGTTTCGCTTGTATTTGAAGCTAACTCGTTTGTTTTGCATGCAGTTGAAACTAAATCATGTGTATCAGGAGTATTTGAAGCTAAACCATACGTTTCGCATGGATTTGAAGCTAAGCCTTCTACATCGGATTAATTTGAAGCTAAATCATGAGTTACGCATGGATTTGAAGCTAACTCGTTTGCTTCACATGCAGTTGACGCAAAATCATGTTTATCACAAGTATCTGAATCTAAACCATCTGTTTCGTATGAATATTAAGCTAAACCGTGTCTTTCGCATGAATTTGAAGATAAATCATGTGAATCGCATGGATAGGAACCAAACTCGTTTGTTTCGCCTGCATTTGAAGCTAAATCATGTATATCACAAGTATTTGAAGCTAAACCATTTGTTTCGCATGGATTTGAAGCTAAGCCTTCTACTTCGTATTGATTTGAAGCTAAATCATGTGTTATGCTTGGATTTGTTGCTAACTCGTTTGTTTCGCATGCAGTTGAAGCTGAATCATGTATAAAACGAGTATTTGAAGCTAAACCATTCGTTTTGCATGGGTTTGAAGCTAACCTTCTACATCGCATGAATTTGAAGCGGAATCATGTGTTTCGCTTGGATTTGTTGCTAACTCGTTTGTTTCGCCTGCTTATGAAACTAAATCGTGTATATCACAAGTATTTGAAGCTAAACCACTTGTTTAGCATGGTTTTGAAGATAAGCGTTCTACTTCGCATTGATTTGAATCTAACTCGATTGTATCGCCAGCCATTGAAACTATATCACTTATATCGCAGTTATCTGAAGATAAATCATTTGTTTCTCATGTATTTGTAGCTACGTCTTCTACTTCGCATTGATTTGAATCTAAATCATGTGTTTCGCATGGATTTGAAGCTGACTCGTTTGTGTCGCCTGCATTTAGAGCTAAATCATGTATATCACATGTATTTGAAGCAAAACCATTTGTTTCACATGGTTTCGAATATATGCCTTCTACTTCGCATTGATTTAAAGCTAAATCATGTGTTTCGCATGTATTTGAAGCTAACTCGTTTGTTTCGCATGCACTTGAAGCTAAATCATGTTTATCACATATATTTGAAGCAAAACAATTTGTTTAACATGGATTTGAACCTAAGCCTTCTACTTCGTATTGATTTGAAGCTAAATCATGTCTTACGCATGGATTTGATGCTAACTCGTTTGTATCGCATGCAGTTGAAGCTAAATCATGTATAAACAAGTATTTGAAGCTAAACCATTCGTTTCGCATGGGTTTGAAGCTTATCTTTCTACATCGCATGAATTTGAAGCGAACTCGTTTGTTTCGCATGCAGTTGAAGCTAAATCATATATATCACAAGTATTTGAAGCTAAACCATTCGATTCGCATGGATTTGAAGCTAAGGCTTCTACTTCGCATGAATTTGAATCTAAATCATGTGTTTTGCTTGGATTTGAAGCTAACTCGTTTGTTTCGCACACAGCTGAAGCTAAGTCATGTATATCACAAGTATTTGAAGCTAAACCATTTGATTCGCATGGTTTAGAAACTAAGCCATCTTCTTCGCCTTAATTTGGAGCCAAATCATGTGTTTCGCACGGATATGAAGCTAATTCGTTTGTTTCGCCTGCATTTGAAGCTGTATCACTTATATTCGTAAGTATTTGAAGCTAAAACGTTCGTTTCGCATGGATTTGAAGCTAAGCGTTCTACTTCGCATTGATTTGAAGCTAAATCGTGAGATTCGCATGGATTTGAAGCTAACTCGATAGTTTCGCCTGCATTTGAAGCTATATCACTTCTATCGCAATTATCTGAAGATAAATCATTTGTTTCTCATGTATTTGAAGTTAAGGCTTCCACTGCGCATTTATTTGAAGCTAAATCATGTGTTTCGCTGGAATTTGAAGTTACTCGTTTGTTTCGCATGCAGTTGAAGCTAAATCATGTATATCGCAAGTATTTGTAGTTGAACTATTTGTTTCGCATGGATTCGAAGATAAGCCTTCTACTTTGTATGAATTTGAAGCTAATTCTTGTGTTTCGTTTGGATTTGAAACTAACTCGATTGTTTCGGCTGCATTTGAAGCTGAATCATGTATAACACAAATATTTGAAGCTAATGCAGTTGATTCGCTTGGATTTGAAGCTAAGCCTTCTACTGCGCATTTATTTGAAGGTAAACCATGTGTTTCGCTTGGATTTGATGTTGACTCGTTTGTTTCGCATGCAGGTGAAGCTAAATCATGTATATCACATGTATGTGAAGCTATACCATTCGTTTCGCATGGATTTGAAGCTAAGCCTCCTACTTCGCATGAATTTGAATCTAAATCATGTGTATCGCTTGGTTTTGAAGCCTACTGGTTTGTTTCGCCTGCATTTGAAGCTAATTCATGTATATCACAAGTATTTGAAGCTAAACCATGTGTTTCGCATGGATTTGAAGCTAACTCGTTTTTTTTCGCCTGCATTTGAAGATAAATCGTGTATATCACAAGTATTTGAAGCTAAACCATTCGCTTCGCATGGATTTGAAGCAAAGCCTTCAACTTCGCATTGATTTGAAGATAAATCATATGTTTCGCTTGGATTTGAAGCTAACACGTTTGTTTCGCTTGCAGTTGAAGCTAAATCATGTATATAACAAGAATTTGAAGCTAAACCGTTCGTTTCGCATGGATTTGAATCTAAGCCTCCTACGTCGCATGAATTTGAATCTAAATCATGTGTTTCGCTTGGATTTGAAGCTAACTGGTTTGTTTCGCATGCAGTTAAAGCTAAATCATGTATATCACAAGTATCTGAAGCTATACCATTCGTTTCGCATGGATTTGAAGCTAAGCCTTCTACTTCGCATGAATTTGAATCTAAATCATGTGTATCGCTTGGTTTTGAAGCCTACTGGTTTGTTTCGCCTGCATTTGAAGCTAATTCATGTATATCACAAGTATTTGAAGCTGAACCATTTGTTTTGCATGAATATTAATCTGAACCATGTGTTTCGAACGTATTTGAAGCTGAATTATGCGTTTCGCTTGCATTTGAAGCTAATTCGTTTCTTTCGCATGCAGTTGAAGATAAATCATGTAAATCACAAGTATTTGAAGCTAAACCATGTGTTTCGCATGGATTTGAAGCTAACTCGTTTTTTTCGCCTGCATTTGAAGATAAATCGTGTATATCACAAGTATTTGAAGCTAAACCATTCTCTTCGCATGGATTTGAAGCAAAGCCTTCAACTTCGCATTGATTTGAAGATAAATCATGTGTTTCGCATGGATTTGAAGTTAACTCGTTTGTTTCTCCTGCATTTGAAGCTATATTACTTATATCGCAAGTATTTGAAGCTAAATCATATGTGTCGCATGGATATGATGCTACGCCTTCTACTTCGCATTGATTTGAAGCTAAGGCGTTTGTATCGCATGCAGTTGAAGCTAATTCTTGTTTATCACAAGTATCTGAATCTAAACCATCTGTTTCGCAAGAATATGAAGCTATGAAGCTAAACCATGTGATTCGCATGAATTTGAAGCTAAATCATGTGTTTCGCATGGATTTGAAGCTAACTCGTTTTTTTTTCGCCTGCATTTGAAGATAAATCATGTGTATCACAAGTATTTGAAGCTAAACCATTTGTTTCTCATGGATTTGAAGATACGCCTTTTACTTCGCATTGATTTGAAGCTAAACCATTTGTTTCGCATGAATATTAAGCTAAACCATGTGTTTCGAACGTATTTGAAGCTGAATTATGTGTTTCGCTCGCATTTGATGCTAATTCGTTTGTTTCGCATGCAGTTGAAGCTAAGTCATGTAAATCACAAGTATTTGAAGCTAAACCGTGTGTTTCGTATGGATTTGAAGCTAACTCGTTTTTTTTTGCCCCCATTTGAAGATAAATCGTGTATATCACAAGCATTTGAAGCTAAACCATTCGCTTCGCATGGATTTGAAGCAAAGCCTTCAACTTCGCATTGATTTGAAGATAAATCATGTGTTTCGTTTGGATTTGAAGCTATCACGTTTGCTTCGCATGCAGTTGAAGCTAAAACATGTATATCACGAGTATTTGAAGCTAAACCATTTGACTCGCATGGGTTTGAAGCTAAGCTCTCTACTTCGCATTGATTTGCAGTTAAAGCATGTGTCTCGTTTCGATTTGAAGCTAACTCGTTTGTTTCGCATGCAGTTCAAGCTAAATCATGTATATCACAAGTATTTGAAGCTAATCCATTTGATTCCCATGGATTTGTAGATAAGCCTTCCACTTCGCATTGATTTGAAGCTAAATCAAGTGTTTCGCTAGGATTTGAAGCTAACTCGTTTGTTTCGCATGCAGTTGAATCAAAATCATGTATATCACAAGTATTTGAAGCTAAACCATTTGTTTCGCATGGATTCAAAAATCAGCCTTCTATTTCGCATTGATTTGAAGCTAAATCATGAGTTTCGCATGGATTTGAAGCTAACTCGTTTGTTTCGCATGCAGTTGAAGCTAAATCATGTATATCACAAGTATTAGAAGCTAAACCATTTGTTTCGCATGGATTCGAAAATCAGCCTTCCATTTCGCAATGATTTGAATCTAAATCATGTGTTTCTCATGGATTTGAAGCTAACTCGTTTCTATCGCATGGATTTAAAGCTAACTCATTTGTTTCGCATGCCGTTGAATCAAAATCATGTATATCACCAGTATTTGAAGCTAAACCATTTGATTCGCATGGATTTGATGCTAAGCCTTCTACTTCGCATTGATTTGAAGCTAAATCAAGTGTTTCGTTTGGATTTGAAACTAACTCGTTTGTTTCGCATGCAGTTCAAGCTAAATCATGTATATAACAAGTATTTGAAGCTAAACCATTTGTTTCGCATGGATTCGAAGATCAGTCTTCTACTTCGCATTGATTTGAAGCTAAATCAAGTGTTTCGCATGGATTTGAATCTAACTCGTTTGTTTCGCATGGATTAGAAGCTTACTCATTTGTATCGCATGCAGTTGATGCATAATCATGTATATCACAAGTATTTGAAGCTAAACCATTTGTTTCGCATGGATTCGAAAATCAGCCTTCTATTTCGCATTGATTTGAAGCTAAATCATGAGTTTCGCTTGGATTTGAAGCTAACTCGTTTGTTTCGCATGCCGTTGAAGCTAAATCATGTATATCACAAGTATTTGAAGCCAAATCATTTGTTTCGCATGGATTCGAAAATCTGCCTTCCATTTCGCAATGATTTGAATCTAAATCATGTGTTTCTCATGGATTTGAAGCTAACTCGTTTCTATCGCTTGGATTTGAAGCTAACTCGTTTGTTTCGCATGCAGTTGAAGCTAAATCATGTATATCACAAGTATTAGAAGCTAAACGATTTGTTTCGCATGGATTCGAAAATCAGCCTTCTATTTCGCATTGATTTGAAGCTAAATCATGAGTTTCGCTTGGATTTGAAGCTAACTCGTTTGTTTCGCATGGATTTGAAGCTAACTCGTTTGTTTCGCATGCAGTTGAAGCTAAATCATGTATATCACAAGTATTAGAAGGTAAACCATTTGTTTCACATGGATTCGAAAATCAGCCTTCCATTTCGCAATGATTTGAAGCTAAATCATGTGTTTCTCATGGATTTGAAGCTAACCCGTTTGTTACGCATGGATTTGAAGCTAACTCCTTTGTTTCGCCTGCATTTGAAGCTCAATCCTGTATATCGCTAATATTTGAAGCTAATCCAGTGGTTTGCATGGATTCGAAGATAAACCTTCTACTTGGTATCGATTTTAAGTTAAATCATGTGTTTCGCATGGATTGAAAGATAACACGATTGTTTCGCATGCAGTTGAAGCTAAATCATGTATATCATAAGTATTTGAAGCTAAACCATTTGATTCGCATGTATTTGGAGCTAAGCCTTCTACTTCGCATTGATTTGAAGCTAAATCAAGTGTTTCGTTTGGATTTGAAGCAAACACACTTGTTTCTCATACAGTTGAAGCTATATCACTTATGTTCGCAAGTATTTGTAGCTAAATCATTCGTTTCGCACGGAGTTGAAGCTAAATCTTCCACTTCGCATTGATTTGAAGATAAATCATGTGTTTCGCTTGGATTTCAAGCTAACTCGTTTGTTTCGCATGCAGTTGAAGCCAAATCATGTATATCACAAGTATTTGAAGATAATCCATTTGTTTTGCATGGATTCGAAAATCAGTCTTCCATTTCGCATTGATTTGAAGCTAAATCATATGTTTCTCATGGATTTAAAGCTAACACGTTTGTTTCGCATGCAGTTGAAGCTGAATCATGTATATCACAAGTATTTGAAGCTAAACCATTTGTTTCGCATTGGTTTTGAAGCTAAGCCTTCTACTTCGCATTGATTTGAAGCTAAATCATGTGTTACGCTTGGATATGAAGCTCACTCGTTTGTTTTTCCAGCATTTGAAGCTATATTAGTTATATCGCAAGTATTTGAAGCTAAATCATTTGTGTCGCATGGATTCGAAAATCAGACTTCTATTTCGCATTGATTTGAAGCTAAATCATGTGTTTCGCATGTATTTGAAGCTAACTCGTTTGTTTCGCCTGCATGTGAAGCTAAATCATGTATATCACAAGTATTTGAAGCTAATCCATTTGATTCCCATGGATTTGTAGATAAGCCTTCCACTTCGCATTGATTTGAAGCTAAATCATGTGTATCGCTTGGATTTGAAGCTAACTCGTTTGTTTCGCATGCAGTTGAAGCTATATCACTTATATCGCAAGGATTTGAATCTAAATCATTTGTGTTGCATGGATTTGATGCTAAGCCTTCTACTTCGCTTTCATTTGGAGCTAAATCGTGTGTTTCGCATGGATTTGAAGCTCCCTCGTTTGCTTCGCCTGCATTAGAAGCTCAGTCATGTATATCGCTAATATTTGAAGCTAATCCATTTGTTTGCATGGATTCGAAGATAAACCTTCTACTTGGTATTGATTTTAAGTTAAATCATGTGTTTCGCATGGATTTAAAGATAACTCGTTTGTTTCGCAAGCAGTTGAATCTAAATCATGTATATCACAAGTATTTGAAGCTAAACCATTTGATTCCCATGGATTTGGAGCTAAGTCTACTACTTCGCATTGATTTGGAGCTAAATCAAGTGTTTCGTTTGGATTTGAAGAAAACTCGTTTGTTTCGCATGCAGTTGCAGCTATATCACTTATGCACGCAAGTATTTGAATCTAAATCATTCGTTTCGCATGGAGTTGAAGCTAAATCTTTCACTTCGCATTCATTTGAAGATAAATCATGTGTTTCGCTTGGATTTCAAGCTAACACGTTTGTTTCGCATGCAGTTGAAGCTCAATCAGGTATATCATAAGTATTTGAATCAAAACCATTCGTTTCGCATTGGTTTTGATGCTAAGCCTTCTACTTCGCATTGATTTGTAGCTAAATCAAGAGTTTCGTTTGGATTTGAAACTAACTCGTTTGTTTCGCCTGCATGTGAAGCTAAATCATGTATATCACAAGAATTTGAAGCTAAACCATTTGATTCGCATGGATTTGAAGATAAGCTTTCTACTTCGCATTGATTTAAAGTAAAATCAATTTTTCGCTTGGATTTGAAGCTAACTCCTTTGTTTCTCCTGCATTTGAAGCTATATCACTTATATCGCAAGTATTTGAAGCTAAATCATTTGTGTTGCATGGATTTGATGCTAAGCCTTCTACTTCGCATTGATATGAAGCTAAATCATGTGTTACGCTTGGATATGAAGCTCACTCGTTTGTTTTACCAGCATTTGAAGCTATATCACTTATATCGCAAGTATTTGAAGCTAAATAATTTGTGTCGCATGGATTTGATGCTAAGCCTTCTACTTTGCATTGATTTGGAGCAAAATCATGTGTTTCGCATGGATTTAAAGCTAATTCGTTTGTTTCGCATGGATTTGAAGCTAACTCGTTTGTTTCGCCTGCATGTGAAGCTAAATCATGTATATCACAAGTATTTGAAGCTAAACCATTTGTTTCGCATGGATTCGAAAATCAGCCTTCTGTTTCGCATGGATTTGAAGCTAACTCGTTTGTTTCGCATGGATATGAAGCTAACTTATTTGTTTCGCATGCAGTTGAAGCAAAATCATATATATCACAAGTATTTGAAGCTAAACCATTTGATTCGCATGGATTTGAAGCTAAGCCTTCTACTTCGCATTGATTTGAATTAAATCAAGTGTTTCGTTTGGATTTGAAGCAAACTCGTTTGTTTCGTATACAGTTGAAGCTAGATCACTTATGTTCGCAAGTATTTGAAGCTAAATCATTCGTTTCGCATGGATTTGAAGTTAAGCCTTCTACTTCGCATTGATTTGAATTATAAATCATGTGTTTCGCTTGGATTTGAAGCTAACTCGTTTGTTTCGCATGCAGTTGAAGCTCAATCATGTATATCACAAGTATTTGAAGCTAAACCATTTGTTTCGCATTGGTTTTGAAGCTAAGCCTTCTATTTCGCATTGATGTGAAGCTAAATCATGAGTTTCGCATGGATTTGAAGCTAAATCATGAGTTTCGCATGGATTTGAAGCTAACTCGTTTGTTTCGCATGGATTTGAAGCTAACTCGTTTGTTTCGCATGCAGTTGAAGCAAAATCATGTATATCACAAGTTTCTGAAGCTAACCATTCGTTTCGCATGGATTTGAAGCTAAGCCTTCTACTTCGCATTGATTTGAAGCTAAATCATGTGTTTCGCATGTATTTGAAGGTAACTCGTTTGTTTCGCCTGCATGTGAAGCTAAATCATGTATATCACAAGAATTTGAAGCTAAACCATCTGATTCGCATGGATTTGAAGATAAGCTTTCTACTTCGCATTGATTTGAAGTAAAATCATGTATTTCGCTTGGATTTGAAGCTAACACGTTTGTTTCGCATGCAGTTGAAGCTGAATCATGTATATCACAAGTATTTGAAGCTAAACCATTTGTTTCGCATGGATTTGAATCTAAGCCTTCTCCTTCGCATTGATTTGAAGCTAAATTATGTCTTACGCTTGGATTTGAAGCTCACTCCTTTGTTTCTCCTGCATTTGAAGCTATTTCACTTATATCGCAAGGATTTGAATCTAAATCATTTGTGTTGCATGGATTTGATGCTAAGCCTTCTACTTCGCTTTGATTTGGAGCTAAATCGTGTGTTTCGCATGGATTTGAAGCTCCCTCGTTTATTTCGCCTGCATTTGAAGCTCAATCATGTATATCGCTAATATTTGAAGCTAATCCATTTGTTTGCATGAATTCGAAGATAAACCTTCTACTTGGTATTGATTTTAAGTTAAATCATGTGTTTCGCATGGATTTAAAGATAACTCGTTTGTTTCGCATGCAGTTGAATCTAAATCATGTATATCACAAGTATTTGAAGCTAAACCATTTGATTCCCATGGATTTGGAGCTAAGTCTACTACTTCGCATTGATTTGGAGCTAAATCAAGTGTTTCGTTTGGATTTGAAGAAAACTCGTTTGTTTCGCATGCAGTTGCAGCTATATCACTTAAGCACGCAAGTATTTGAAGCTAAATCATTCGTTTCGCATGGAGTTGAAGCTAAATCTTCTACTTCGCATTCATTTGAAGATAAATCATGTGTTTCGCTTGGATTTCAAGCTAACACGTTTGTTTCGCATGCAGTTGAAGCTCAATCAGGTATATCATAAGTATTTGAAGCTAAACCATTTGTTTCGCATTGGTTTTGATGCTAAGCCTTCTACTTCGCATTGATTTGTAGCTAAATCAAGAGTTTCGTTTGGATTTGAAGCTAACTCGTTTGTTTCGCCGGCATGTGAAGCTAAATCATGTATATCACAAGAATTTGAAGCTAAACCATTTGATTCGCATGGATTTGAAGATAAGCTTTCTACTTCGCATTGATTTAAAGTAAAATCAATATTTCGCTTGGATTTGAAGCTAACTCCTTTGTTTCTCCTGCATTTGAAGCTATATCACTTATATCGCAAGTATTTGATGCTAAGCCTTCTACTTCGCATTGATTTGAAGCTAAATCATGTGTTACGCTTGGATATGAAGCTCACTCGTTTGTTTGCCAGCATTTGAAGCTATATCACTTATATCGCAAGTATTTGAAGCTAAATAATTTGTGTCGCATGGATTTGATGCTAAGCCTTCTACTTCGCATTGATTTGGAGCAAATTCATGTCTTTCGCATGGATTTAAAGCTAACACGTTTGATTCGCATATAGTTGAAGCATAATCATGTATATCACAAGTATTTGAAGCTAAACCATTTGTTTCGCATGGATTCGAAAATCAGCCTTCTGTTTCGCATGGATTTGAAGCTAACTCGTTTGTTTCGCTTGGATATGAAGCTAACTTATTTGTTTCGCATGCAGTTGAATCAAAATCATGTATATCACAAGTATTTGAAGCTAAACCATTTGTTTCGCATGGATTCGAAGATCAGTCTTCCACTTCGCATTGATTTGAAGCCAAATCATGTGTTTCTCATGGATTTAAAGCTAACACGTTTGTTTCGCATGCAGTTGAAGCTCAATCATGTATATCACAAGTATTGAAGCTAAACCATTTGTCTCGCATTGGTTTTGAAGCTAAGCCTCCTACTTCGCATTGATTGGAAGTAAAATCAAGTATTTCGCTTGGATTTGAAGCTAACTCGTTTGTTTCGCATGCAGTTGAAGCTATATCACATACATCGCAAGTATTTGAAGCTAAATCATTTGTGTTGCATGAATTGATGCTAAGCCTTCTACTTCGCTTTGATTTCGAGCTAAATCGTGTGTTTCGCATGGATGTAAAGATAACACGATTGTTTCGCATGCAGTTGAAGCTAAATCATGTATATCACAAGTATTTGGAGCTAAACCATTTGATTCGCATGTATTTGGAGCTAAGCCTTCTACTTCGCATTGATTTGAAGCTAAATCATGAGTTTCGCATGAATTTGAAGCTAACTCGTTTGTTTCGCATGGATATGAAGCTAACACAATTGTTTCGCATGCAGTTATTCAAAATCATGTATATCACAAGTATTTGAAGCTAAACCATTTGTTTCGCATGGATTTGAAGCTAAGCCTTCTACTTCGCATTGATTTGATGCTAAATCATTTGTTTCGCATGTATTTGATGCTAACTCGTTTGTTTCCCTCGCAGTTAAAGCTAAACCATGTATATCACAAGTATTTGTATCAGAACCATTTGATTCGCATGAATAATAAGCTAAACCGTGTGTTTCGCATTTAATTGATGCTAAATCATATGTTTCGCATGGATTTGAATCTAACTCGTTTGTTTCGCCTGCATTTGAAGCTATATCACTTATATCGCAATTATCTGAAGATGAATCATTTGTTTCTCATGTATTTAAAGCTAAGCCTTCTACTTCGCTTTGATTTGAAGCTATATCACGTGATTCGCATGGAGTTGAAGCTAACTCGTTTGTTTCGCCTGCATTTGAATCTATATCAGTTATATCGCAAATATATGAAGCTAAATCATTTGTATCGCATGGATTTGATGCTAAGCCTTCTAGTTCGCATTGATTTGAAGCTAAATCATGTGTTTCTCTTGGTTTTGAAGCTAACTTGTTTGTATCGCATGCAGTTGAAGCTAATTCATGTTTATCACAAGTATCTGAATCTAAACCATCTGTTTCGCAAGAATATGATGCAATGAAGCTAAACCATGTGATTCGCATGAATTTGAAGCTAAATCATGTGTTTCGCATGGATTTGAAGCTAACTCGTTTGTTTAGCCTGCATTTGACGATATATCATGTATATCACAAGTATCTGAATCTAAACCATCTGTTTCGCAAGAATGTGAAGCTATGAACCTAAACCATTTGTTTTGCATGAATATTAAGCTAAATCATGTGTTTCGAACGTATTTGAAGCTGAATTATGTGTTTCGCTTGGATTTGAAGCTAACACGTTTGTTTCGCATGCAGTTGAAGCTAAAACATGTATATCACGAGTATTTGAAGCTAAACCATTTGTTTCGCACGGTTTCGAATATTATCCTTCTGCTTCGCATTGATTTGAAGCTAAATCGTGTGATTCGCATGGATTTGAAGCTAACTCTTTTTCTTCGCCTGCATTTGAAGATAAATCATGTGTATCACAAGTATTTGAAACTAAACCATTTGTTTCGTATGGATTCGAAGATAAGCCTTCTACTTCGCATTAATTTGAAGATAAATCATGTGTTTCGCATGGATTTGAAACTAACTCGTTTGTTTCGCCTACATTTGAAGCTAAATCATGTATATCACAAGTGTTTGAAGCTAAACCATTTGTTTCGCATGGATTCGAAAATCAGCCTTCCATTTCGCAATGATTTGAATCTAAATCATGGTTTCTCATGGATTTGAAGCTAACTCGTTTCTATCGCATGGATTTAAAGCTAACTCATTTGTTTCGCATGCAGTTGAATCAAAATCATGTATATCACAAGTATTTGAAGCTAAACCATTTGATTCGCATGGATTTGAAACTAAGCATTCTACTTCGCATTGATTCGGAGCAAAATCATGTGTTTCGCATGGATTTGAAGCTAACTCGTTTGTTTCGCATGCAGTTGAAGCTATATCGCTTATATTCGCAAGTATTTGAAACCAAATCATTCGATTCGCATGAATTTGAAACTAGGGCTTCTACTTCGCATTGATTTGATGCTAAATCAAGTGTTTCGTTTGGATTTGAAGAAAACTCGTTTGTTTCGCATACAGTTGAACCTAAATCATGTATATCACAAGTAATTGAAGCTAATCCATTTGTTTCGCATGGATTCGAAAATCAGCCTTCTATTTCGCAATGATTTGAAGCTAAATCATGTGTTTCTCATGGATTTGAAGCTAACTCAATTCTATCGAATGGATTTACAGCTAACTCGTTTGTTTCGCATACTGTTGAAGCTAAATCTACTATATCAAATTTCTTTGAAGCTAAATCATTTGTTTCGCATGGATCCAAAAATCAACCTTCTATTTCGCACTGATTTGAAGCTAAATCATGAGTTTCGCATGGATTTGAAGCTAACTCGTTTGTTTCGCATGGATTTGAAGCTAACCAATTTGTTTCGCATGCAGTTGAAACAAAATCATGTATATCATAAGTAATTGAAGCTAAACCATTTGATTCGCATGGATTTGAAGCTAAGCCTTCTACTTCGCATTGATTTGAAGCTAAATCAAGTATTTCGTTTGGATTTGAAGAAAACTCGTTTGTTTCGCATGCAGTTGAACCTAAATCATGTATATCACAAGTATTTGATGCTAAACCATTTGTTTCGCATGGATCCAAAAATCAACCTTCTATTTCGCACTGATTTGAAGCTAAATCATGAGTTTCGCATGGATTTGAAGCTAACTCGTTTGTTCCGCATGGATTTGAAGCTAACTCATTTGTTTCGCATGCAGTTGAATCAAAATCATGTATATCACAAGTATTTGAAGCTAAACCATTTGTTTCGCATGGATTCGAAAATCAGCCTTCTATTTCGCATTGATTTGAAGCTAAATCATGAGTTTCGCATCGATTTAAAGCTAACTCGTTTGTTTCGCATGGATTTGAAGCTAACTAATTTGTTTCGCATGCAGTTGAAACAAAATCATGTATATCATAAGTAATTGAAGCTAAACGATTTGATTCGCATGGATTTGAAGCTAAGCCTTCTACTTCGCATTGATTTGAAGCTAAATCAAGTATTTCGTTTGGATTTGAAGAAAACTCGTTTGTTTCGCATGCAGTTGAACCTAAATCATGTATATCACAAGTATTTGATTCTAAACCACTTGTTTCGCATGGATTTGAAAATTAGCCTTCTATTTCGCATTGATTTGAAGCTAAATCATGAGTTTCGCATGGATTTGAAGCTAACTCGTTTGTTTCGCATGGATTTGAAGCTAACTCATTTGTTTCGCATGCAGTTGAATCAAAATCATGTATATCACAAGTATTTGAAGCTAAACCATTTGTTTCGCATGGATTCGAAAATCAGCCTTCTATTTCGCATTGATTTGAAGCAAAATCATGAGTTTTGCATGGATTTGAAGCTAACTCGTTTGTTTCGCATGCAGTTGAATCTAAATCATGTATATCACAAGTGTTTGAAGCTAAACCATTTGTTTCGCATGGATTCGAAAATCAGCCTTCCATTTCGCAATGATTTGAATCTAAATCATGTGTTTCTCATGGATTTGAAGCTAACTCGTTTGTTTCGCTTGCAGTTGAAGCTAAATCATGTATACCTCAAGTATTTGACGCTAAACCATTTGTTTCGCATGGATTCGAAAATCAGCCTTCTACTTCGCATTGATTTGAAGTTAAATCATGTGTTTCTCATGGATTTGAAGCTAACTCGTTTCTATCGCATGGATTTAAAGCTAACTCATTTGTTTCGCATGCAGTTGAAAAAAATCATGTATATCACAAGTATTTGAAGCTAAACCATTTGATTCGCATGGATTTGAAACTAAGCCTTCTACTTCGCATTGATTTGAAGTTAAATCATGTGTTTCTCATGGATTTGAAGCTAACTCGTTTCTGGCGCATGGATTTAAAGCTAACTCGTTTGTTTCGCATGATGTTGAAGCTAAGTCTAGTATATCACAATTATTTGAAGCTAAACCATTTGTTTCGCATGGATTCGAAATTCAGCCTAGTGTTTCGCATTGATTTGAAGCTAAATCGCGAGTTTCGCATGGATTTGAATCTAACTCGTTTGTTTCGCATGGATTTGAAGCTTACTCATTTGTTTCGCATGCAGTTGAAGCTAAATCATGTATACCACAAGTATTTGACGCTAAACCATTTGTTTCGCATGGATTCGAAAATCAGCCTTCTATTTCGCAATGATTTGAAGGTAAATCATGTGTTTCTCATGGATTTGAAGCTAACTCGTTTGTTTCGCATGCAGTTGAATCAAAATCATGTACATCACAAGTATTTGAAACTAAACCATTTGTTTCGCATCTATTCGAAGATCAGCCTTCCACTTCGCATTGAGTTGAAGCTAAATCAAGTGTTACGCTTGGATTTGATGCTAACTCGTTTGTTTCGGATGCAGTTGAAGCTAAATCATGTATATAACAAGTATTTGAAGAATATCCATTTGTTTTGCATGGATTCGAAAATCAGCCTTCTATTTCGCATTGATTTGAAACTAAATCATGTGTTTCTCATGGATTTGAAGCTAACTCCTTTCTATCGCATGGATTTAAAGCTAACTCGTTTGTTTCGCATGCTGTTGAAGCTAAATCTAGTATATCACAAGTATTTGAAGCTAAACCAATTGTTTCGCATGGATTCGAAAATCAGCCTTTTATTTCGCATTGATTTGAAGCTAAATCACGAGTTTCGGATGGATTTGAAGCTAACTCGTTTGTTTCGCATGCTGTTGAAGCTAAATCTACTATATCAAATTTATTTGAAGCTAAACCATTTGTTTCGCATGGATTCGAAAATCAGACTTCTATTTCGCATTGATTTGAAGCTAAATCGTGAGTTTCGCATGGATTTGAATCTAACTCGTTTGTTTCGCATAGATTTGAAGCTTACTCATTTGTTTCGCATGCAGTTGAAGCATAATCATGTATATCACAAGTATTTGAAGCTAAACCATTTGTTTCGCATGGATTCGAAAATCAGCCTCCTATTTCGCATTGATTTGAAGCTAAATCATGTGTTTCGCTTGGATTTGAAGCTAACTCGTTTGTTTCGCATGCAGTTGAAGCTAAATCATGTATATAACAAGTATTTGAAGAATATCCATTTGTTTTGCATGGATTCGAAAATCAGCCTTCTATTTCGCATTGATTTGAAACTAAATCATGTGTTTCTCATGGATTTGAAGCTAACTCCTTTCTATCGCATGGATTTAAAGCTAACTCGTTTACTATTACTATTACGTTTTCGAATTCCTCGCGACGTATTTACAGCCGCGCCCCGATTTATTAGGGTATACAGGCGACCGCGAGTCGGCACAAAAAATACAACTGTTACTATTCTCCCTTGAAACAGGTCGAAACCAGAAACACTGCGCAATTTGCTTGCGTACCCGTGGAATGAGAAAACAGACCCCGTTGTATCCCCACTACCTTGTTGCTGCGTCGTTCCTCGCGAAGTCGAACATTGCGTTGTGCAATCGTTTTTCATGTAATATATCAACCGGTTTCATATCGGAAGACATTTTAACTGTGAATATAATATAGAATGAATGTTTCAATAATTTCTCCGATTTGTAGGATTTTCATTTTGTATAATTTAAGTGCGTTTTATAGATGCGTATGAAAATGAATATTGCGACTCGTAATTAACATAGACTTTGACGTATTGTTTTCGACATCCTCGTGACGTGTTACAGCTGCGCCCCGATTTATTAGAGTATACAGACGACCGCGAGTCGGCACAAAAAATACAACTGTTACTATTCTCCTTTAAAACAAGTCAAAACCGAAACGCCGCGCAATTCGCAGAATAAGAAACTAACCCCCGTTACGTCACCCTGTTATTGTGTCGTTCTGCGCGAAATCAAATATTTCGTTGTGCAATCATCTTTTCGGACCGTTATTCAGATATTATTATATCATTATTGCGATTATTATAACGTTAAAATTATGTTTAACGTATTATATTATAATATGATCATAATATTATAATATTGTTATTATAATTACTATGATTATTATAATAACAATTAATATATTAATATAATTTTGAGTGGCGAGTCACCGGTCGAACGCGAAGGATTAAATGATTGAGAAGATAGGAAATATAAAATTACGTACGTTCACGTGCGACAGCGCTATATGTAAAATTACATATTTATTAACAGATATATAATCGCGTAATTGCAATTAACGGTCACATACACTATTTTTACAGATAGCTCCATGGGATGCCACATCAACGCGCAAACGGATTTAAAAAACGAATACGTACAGACTGTCGATACGTAAGTAAATTTTCTCGTCTTCCAAAGAATATATTATAATTTCACCTAATATTGTTATTATTAATACTGTATATTATTTCTTAATACATTTTTCTCAACCGCTGGCGAAAAGGATTCGAACATCTTTCAAAACGCAATTAACTTCTTCGATACTGGAACGAACGCGACTTTAATGTCTCAATGTTTTCGAAGTCTTACTTATTAATTTATTATTTTTTAATTCGCGATTTTCAATTCGGTTGCATCATCATTTGCGATTCATGCAATTTAATTGTCCAGTATTTTGCAATTGTGCTGTGATTGCAATTACGAATTGCATTGTAATTGAAGCGAATTGAATAGAGATCCGAATCACAGATTACAACGTGATCGAATGACAATGTAATTGAATTGCAATGCGATCGAATTACAATGTAATTGAATCACGATGTGACAGAATTACAACGCGATTGAATTGCGATGTAACCTTTATTCATTAAAATTCCTCGAACAATTCGATCGTAACTCTGCGCGAGCCTGGCCAAGGAGAAGCTAATTAAAAAACTTGTATAAAATATATTCAGTCGAAAAATATGCAAGTTACTCTTCAACATAAATATTCCGTCGTCTTCTCAGATTGGCCTCGATCTCCCAAAGAAGATTCCTAAACGTCTGGATGTCTTTCGATCCGATCTTCAAATTAACGAGATGGGGCGTCGTTCACGGCTTCGTCGACAAAGTAAATATTCTCATCCCACCGTCTAACCCGAACGAGGTGCGTAAAGAGTGAATGGCGTCGAGGGCCACGTGTGTCACGTACAATGATCTTGTTCGCAGATCATCGCGGGGAGGAAGGGCCAGTGGCAAGCGAAGGAGAAGAGAAACGCGGACGAACGGGTTACCAAGTATCAGACTTTGCTGGACTTGCTGTTAGATCTGTCGCAGAACGGCGACGCACTCACCGACGAGGACATTCGGAACGAGGTGAACACGTTCATGTTCGCCGGTCACGATACCACGGCCACCAGCGTGTCCTGGATCATTTATGCGTTAGGCCGCAATCCGGAGTATCAGGCGAGTGTACTGGCAACGCTCGTCGCGCCAGCGAATTCAACCCTTCTGGTATCGACCATGAGAATCGTGTGCACGCGAGCGAAAAATTATCGAGCACGTTCGAGACGCAGTTCGGGCAAAGACTCGGCGAGAAAAATCGTATAAACTTTACAAACCTTTTTGTAAACGAGTGAAACAACATTCAAAGAGGAACATAGATTCGGAGATAAAACTGTTATTGGAAGTATGTATTAACCCTTTGCGAGTTAATCCTCGAGTGGTGCACTCCGAGGCACCGCTAGAATTTTTGTATCATCGAAATAATTCTTATATCAAGAAAGTCTAGATTTGCACCCTGTCATGTAAAATGGGAACACTGTAAGACGGAACAATTATTTTAGGTTCACAGTTGAAACGGCTTCGAGCGTAGAGGGTTAAGAAAACAACAACGTTATCCCATCAATCTTACCGATGGAAAAGGAAGAACGTGGATGATAAAAGAGGGCCGGCGGAAGACGAAAGCGAAGCAATTTATCCGATATTTGTTCGACGTCGCGTATTTAGATTATTTGATTAGTATTTATATTGTTCTGCGAGAGGAACAGCGAGATGTTCGTCGGGTTTTTTCCGAGTGCCACAAGATGCATGTCGGTGTGGACGAATCTAAATGAAGATATCTTTGTTTCTTTACAGGAGAAAATTCTGGACGAGTATTATAACGTTGCGGGAACTGCTCTGCTCTGCTCTGCTCTGTTCTGCTCCGTTCTGCTCCGCTGGCTGACGCGAGCCAGATTAGGGAGTCAGAGTCCTGTAGCGCGCCGCAGCTACCGCGACTCCCATTGCCAAGGTTCGCCGGCTGCTACACGGAGTAGCCGAGCTTCTCGGATCAGTTTGAGTCGCTGGTCGTAAAGAACCGGACCCTTCACAACGTCCAGCGACTACAGTACCTCAAAGGTGCTTTAGAGGAAGAAGCAGCGTCCGAGATTGCTCACTACTCCGTGACAGCGGCGAACTTTGGCATCGCGTGGGCGGCCTTGGTGAGGAGGTATGACCGGAAGCGGCTGGTCGTCAGTGCGCTCCTGTAGAGCTTCCTGGCCCTTGCGCCGCTCACCCGCGATCGCGACGGCAGCGGTCTCGCCTTGCTGCGTCGTCGCACTAACGATGCGTTGGCCCAGCTGCGAAATTTGGGGCGGCCGGTGGACCACTGGGACGACCTGCTGGTCCACCTAACGGTGGAAAAACTCGATCCAAAGTCGAGAGAGGCGTGGATCTACGAAATCCGCGCTGCCGTTGATCCACCCACGTACGCCAGACTCGACGAGTTCCTGGAGCATCGGGTCGGGTTCTTCGCGGAGCTCAGGATGGCTCCAGAGCCTTCGGCTACCACCGCGGAGCGTAGGCCGGCCCGACCTCCACCACCGGTACGCTCCCACGCGATGGCGACGACGACGGCGAGCCGTTGCCGAAAGTACGGCGAGAACCACCCGCCGGGATTTCGTTAGGGCGCGCGGTTGCTGCTTCAACTGCCTCCGTTCGGGACACCCCGCGACATCGTGTCCCTCCGCGTCGAGCTGTTCCGTTTGTAACGGCTCGCACCACATCCTGATTTACCAGGATTCCGGGGTTGGTGGCGGGCCAGAATCAACCGCGGTAGAACCCGGGCGGGAGGCACAGCGCGGTCCACAACTGCGTCGCACGCTGGAGCGGAAGCAGGGCCGTACTGCTCGCGACCACTCTAGTATGGGTAGAGACACGCGACGGGGTGGGGGGTAAGACCGGTGAGGGCCTTGTTGGACCAGGGATCGGAGGCGACTTTCGTCTCCGAATCCCTCTTCCAGGCCCTCCGCATTCCTAAGCGGCCCGCGGCTATCACCGTGACGGGTGCGGGGGACGCGCCGGTGGGTCGCGCGACTTCGCGGGTCGACCTGGTCTTACGGTTGACCGGGCGCGGGAACGCTTCTGTGCCGCTTTCCGCGTTCGTCCTCCGGAGACTAACCGGGTACGCGCCCAAGACGACCGTCGATATTCGCGTTTACCCGCATCTGCAGGACCTCGTTTTAGCGGATCCTGATCCAACTTTAGATCTCCCAGTAGATCTCTTAATCGGGGCCGATCGTTACGGTGATGTGATCGGTCCCGGCCTGCGCCGCGGAACAACAGGCTAGCCCATCGCGCTGGAAAAGGTATTCAGTTGGGTCGTCTCGGGCGCCGCATCGACACCCGTGAACGATCCCGATCCCTCCGTGGCGTCCCTGCACTGTCGCTCGGAGGAGAAGTTGGAGCAGCAATTGCGATTGTTCTGAGAGCTCGAGGAGACGAGTCCCAAATCTGTTCTCTCCCCTGACGAATCGAGGTGCGAGGAACATTTCGTCAACACCGTCTCACGGTGGGCGGACGGACGATACGTGGTTCGGTTACCCCTGCGCACCGAACCACCCCTCGCTCTCGGCTCGTCAAAGGGCCGTGTCATAGTCATGCTCCGTGGAGTCGAGCGGCGACTAAGGGGCGACAGTCAGTCTGAGACCGCGTACCGAGACTCTGCCCGAATATGAGGCCCTCGAGCATATGGAGGAGGCCCCTCAGGGACTGCAGGATGGCGCGGTGTTCCTTCCGCACCACCCAGTGGTCAAGCGGAACGTGGACGGAACACCGCGCTTCCGCGTTGTTTTCAACGCCTCTAGCCCCACTTCCAGCGGACTGTCCCTCAACGATTACTTACTGACGGGGCCGAAGTTGCAGCGAGACATCTTCTCGGTACTGTTGCGCTGGCAAGTCCCGCGATTCTCCCTCAAGGCTGACATCGACAAGATGTTTCGGCAGATCCGCGTGCACGAGGAGGACGCGGATCTGCAGCGGATTTTATGGCGGTGTGGGCCCGACCAAGAGCCTCGCGAATTCCGGCCCACCACCGTCACATACGGGACGGCCTGCGCCCCATACCTAGCTCAGCGCGTCCTACTGCGGCTCGCCGAAGACGAGGGAGCGCACTTCCCTCGTGCGCGAGCGATAATGCGCTCGAATTTCTACGTTGATGACGCTCTCTTCGGCGCTGACGGGGTAGAGGAAACTATAGCCTGCCGTGACGAGCTCACACGCCTCCTAGGGCGTGGGGGCTTCAAGCTAGGAAAATGGGCAGCCAACACCCTTCTGGTGTTGGCAAATAGCCAGAAGTCGGCGGCGGTGGACCTCACGGGGGCTGCCCAACAGTACCATCCCTTGTTGGGGGTGGATTGGAGTCCGGACTCCGACTCCTTCGGGTTCACCGTCGTCCCAGACTCCGCTCCGTCGGTCACGAAGAGAGCGGTGATATCGGTGATCGCGCGCTTGTACGACCCGCTGGGCTGGGCGGCACCGGCAGTAATCAAAGCAAAAATATTGCTGCAGGAGCTATGGTTGGGGGGTGCGGATTGGGATGCTCCGCTGCCGGACGAGCTCAACCAGACGTGGCGCGAACTCGTCGCCGTGTTACCGCTCTTAAGCGCCGCGCGTGTGCCACGCTGGTTTGGCACCTTTTTTGTCGAATAAACGGCGAGGCCGCAAGACAATAACACAATCAACGTGTGTTGGCCCGACCGTCAAACGCTCGCCTCGGCCGTATGTATACGCGGCGTTTTTGCCTTAGAAGACAATGACCCGGCCATCGACACCTGACGATGCTTCCCCTTGAACATCGGCCAGGTGTCTATATATACTGCCGCACATTTCGATAACCGTTACAATTCGATACAATACAGTGCAACGCAATACAATTTGGATTGTCAAGATTTCGGTCGTTAACGTCACGTGTTTAATTCTGCGCCCTTGCGCCCATCCTAAGCCGTGCTTCACTTTTCTACGCTGAACGGAGCCGTGCTCCAACAATCGTAATTATTAACAATTCTTTTGCGCCGTGCGCAACACATTTTATACAAGTTTACGTGGACTGTGGAGTCCGAAATACCTCGGCGAGCGACACGTCGTCGGACTACATCATTTTGTCTTAGCGTTTACTTCTAGTATTTACATCAATACTACTACTAGTATTTACATTTCGGCTCGTATTGCGACTGTCCTCGAGCATCAGTCTGGTCTGGTCTGTTTAGCGCGCTTTGATGGCTGCCGCTTGGTTACTCGAGTTTCGTCGAGCTAAATGGCACGGGAAGAGGTTAGTGTTCGCATGTCCGGAAATGATTTTGCTCTTTCACTACTTTCACGTACACGGCGGATTTCGCTGATAAAAACAACGCCGACCGCGTACCGCCACGGGGCTGAGCGGCCGCACGGTCAGCGTGACCTCGTAAAATCCCCAAAATTAGTATTAGAAAAATATGGTAAGACGATGACCATGTCCCCCGCCAAACAGGACAGAGGTACAAGAAAAAGTAAACGCAAGGGTGTTCCTTAATTACATGTGTAAAAAATGATTTTTGAGGGTGAAGAAATAATGTGCGCAAAATTTCAAAGTGACTGGATAACGGTAACCAGTGTCGCATCGGGATCAAAGATTTGAAATTTCTATTAATTACGTTAATTTTAATATAAATGTGTTCCACTGTTTTAGAGGCAGTACTAAATATTTTTTTATGAAAATATAATCTTACATCTATATAATATTATCGAGACTTAATTTAATATTATACGTTATAATAAAATTAATTGAAATATCTTATAAAATGTTATATACTGGTCAATATACAGCTTTTTATCAGATTGATTTGCTGGCATTTGGATAACGTCACCGATAATCTTCCAATACTTGTAAAATGAATTGTTTATTATATTCATTTTTCTTTAATAAGTTAGTACATTCGGTGATAAACTTCAAGCCTCGTTCTACATGGTCATTAACTAATTTTAAATTCCTTACTATTTCTAAGGCTCTATTAGACGTTTCATCGCTTTTCGGAATGGAAGGATCTTTATATAAAAATGCTCATCCCATTCAATCAGACACGAGAAAGCGTGAACATGATTAACTAGACATTATAAGTACGATTACAGGAGAACGATGCACCCCAACACATGTCACACAATTTTTATTAGGCTCTCAGGAGGAAGAAGGAAAGGAAATTGTGAACAGAAATTACGTATTCTAATCGAGAGACTAACATTTGAAACAGCAGCTACACCATCTTACATAAAATATCTCGTGCAGGCATTAAAATCATATCTCTTCAGCAAGGGAGCATCAGATAAGTAAGTACATACGTAATCATACAATGATAAAAATTCGCAGCCAATTTGAATATGAATTATTTACAAATTAATTTTCTGTTATATTATGTGTTATTAAAGAATGGAGGAAAACCATCACCTTTCGCCACGACACTTGACAATTCAAGGACGATATGCAACAAAACAATTTAACGTAGAATATAATTTTGTACGCTTCTAATTATGCATGATATCAATGCAGCTTTTCAAGTACTGTTTTTAAAAATAACAATGTATTTTACTTAGATAACTACAACGATAATAAAATAAAATGAATTACACGTTAAGTATTTGATAAATAAATGTAATCGAAATTATGTCGTCTTTGATTTTATTATAAACAGAAATATTTGTCCAAACTATATCATATTTGGTGTCATTTTAATCAGATAAGTATCAGGAATATATTTAAAAAATAAGTATTAAAATGTTAAAATTAAAAAAATGTTATGTCATTGTATTATGAGTTGTCTTCCGGGAATTCGAGTCAAAGGAGGCGCGGCGCGTGCCGCAACACACGTATTCGCAGACTCCGTCGAACCTTAGTATTCGCGTAGCGAGAAAATTGATAAAATACAAGGCCATAGCAATATCACGGCGTCAGTGATGACACACTAAAATTATGCGAGGATGAGATAAACTACTACAACTTCTTTAAAACTGGATCAAATGATTTGAATTTTTTCTAGATGATAGAAAGACTAATATACTAGACAATAACTAAATTACTTTGATACAATTTTGCTATTACAGTAGACCTCCGTTTATTTGGACTCTGTTTATCCGACATAGTAACATGTTTACCGACAAGTAGATGTCAGGAACGATGCCCCTCTTACCTGACTCTAGTCTACGCGACATACCGATTATACGACGCACTGTTTTTGCTTCTTACTTAAAAATTCTAGCATAGTCTTCCTGCGAAGAATGTGAGATAAGTAACGATTTAATTAAGTTACTCGTATCTGTTTGATTCATCCAGAAACTATATTTTCAGTATGACTTCTCATAAATCAAACGAAAAAGAAAATGTAAGTGCTTCGTATTGACGAAAAATTTGTAATTAATAGACGCTTGAGAAAAAATTAATTAAACAATTAATTCCTTGTCTCGTAAATATGACATTGGTATATATATATATATTGGTATATATATATATATATATATATATTGTTTAATTAATTTTTTCTCAAGCGTCTATTAATTACAAATTTTTCGTCAATACGAAGCACTTACATTTTCTTTTTCGTTTGATTTATGTCAATTATGTCAATTATTCGTACATCTACTGTATACATATATACATAAATGTGTAGTAGATACATATATATATATATATATATATATATATATATATATATATATATATATATACATTTATGTATATATGTATACAGTAGATGTACGAATACCAACTATACATACACATAAGTGTGCAAGTATGAAAGATCTAATAAAAGCATGAATGTGGTAAAAAATAAAATAAAATAAAAAACATCAAAATAGATAAGGAATACATATCAAATACTATTGAGAATTATATATACAGAAATTAAAGTTTATACGAAACACATATTATAAATATTATAAAGATTATTTTGACGTTCAATATTTCAGTAGTTAACTTTTCATTCTTACAAGGCACAGTAACTCGATCGAAAACTACTATTTATATTTTGTTAAATATTTTGTGTTCCTTATATATTTTAATTCTAATAAAATTCGTATTTATGTAAAAGACATCTACATATATTTTAAATGTTTTTTACGAAGGGCACCATAGATAAAGAAAACCATATAATTTGTCGAAAACTTCGGACGCCACTTTAATGGGCACAGTAATTAACACACTTAACCTATCTGGCTATCACACTGAACTGGAAATTAACAGTCATGGAATCCATATAATATCGGTTTTAAACAATGGAAACTGTTTGATGAGAATTTTTGGGTTCTCCATAATTCTTTCACGAACTGAAACCGATGTCATAATTGTTTTCAATCCCTACTTTATGAAGGTATATTCAAGTATGTAAAAGATTGAATCTTCTACATTCTGGCAAAAGTCATCCGCAAATCTATTCGTAGCCTTCAAATAAAGATACAGATAAAATATGAAAATTTTATTCGACGCCACGAATAAATGTGCTTTGCATAAAAAATGTATGAATTGGAAGTGGATGTAAAATGAAATGTGCACTGATACTTTCTGGTAGAAAAATATCTTTACTTCGCGACATGTGAAGAAGCTCAAAGAAGAAGAAACTCAACGGGCTACAGTGCCGGACGAATAGATAGCACACTTTAAAATTAACGTAATTTAGATTTATTTAAGGTAATAATCAAGATTCTAATACTATACAGATTTGTAAATTACTGTTATGAACATACACAAATGAAATACATTACGTTACGCCAGTTTAAACAATTTTACTTAGAAAAAAAGAATTTTTATGGAAATTTAGTAGGAAAAGTGATAGCATATCAACGGGTTGTACTCGACGATGCAGTCGTGTATCATCAGGCAGTATGCGGCCATCGAAGGCAGGACATCCTTTTGACATTCGAATTCGATTCGCACGTCGATGGTTGAATTTTTGAGCGCTTCGTTTTGTCGCGAGCAATCGATGACGACAAACGGTCCGTAAATTAGAAAGTCGATTGTATTCAGTAACATCTCGCCGTTTCCATAATAGGACTCTTGAAATTTGGCGTACATGTCGTAGAGCTACGCGTATTTATCCTTTTCGAAATCGATGTTTAAATCGTCGTAGGGATACATTTCCGAGTTCAAGAAAAGTCGACTATTGGATAAGAAGCACGAATCGAATTGGGTAGCGTTTTTCTTTAAATCATTTTTCCTTTCGGTTTGTAACGCGAATATCACGTATCGCGGTTTTTCCATTTGCGGAGCCGTTTTTATCGCCCACGTGTGCTTCGTGGTTGTTTGCAGCATCGAATATTCATACAGTTTCCACGAACAGAAACTCATGCTGAACGATCTTTCGCTCTCAAGAATACGCAGCATCGACAACTTGTGTATTTCTTCCAAAGCGAAGCGCGGCATTCTGCATTAAATTTTATGCAAATCCAGGACAGGTTTCGTTGCGCACGCGAATCAAAATCAATTCGTGCCGAGCATTTATTACAACGCGTTTGTAATCTTCGCAGAAGCCTAGCAATGTGTCCATAGGCACGCAAAAGTTGAAATTTAGCAAATTTGTAAGCGTTGCGATGAGAGTTTCCCTCCGTTGATCGTCGTTTCTGTACATCCAGCCCGCGTTGGACAGCGCGTTGCTCTTCGTAATGTTCAGACTGACGTAATTCTTCAAGGTCGTCGTTGTATCGGGATTTCTGGACCGATCGATTTCCACTCGTAACGTATCTCGTCGAACATAAACGCTACCGCATTGTTGTCTAGAGCCACCATATCGTTGGTCGATCCTCCTGGTAGGCTGAGTCTTCCCTGCACGTATAGGAAGCTTTTACACGGAAGAGTGTACCAGTCTTGATGTTAAAAGGGTATTCTTATCTCATCGCTATTTCCAAACGTTGTGCTGACGCACGGATTGTAGGTGTGAAGGTCGATTTTAGTTATTCGATTATCGATGATTGGTGCCTCGGAGATGTTCAAAATGTCGTCGGACATGGTGGTGAAGCGAGTTCGATTACTTGGTAACGATGAATCCCAAAGATCGTAGATATTCCACTTTTCGCGCGGTTAGTTTTCTTGTCTTCTTCTCCTTACTGTTGTTGTTGTTATTTCGAAACGGCGCACCGTTTTTTATGTTCGACGTATTCGATATCGTATTATTATTATGAACTATCATAACGGTTATGTCAAGGTTATGAGACGGTTCGACGAACGTGCATCCGTACCGTGATTTCTTCGTTTCGAAAATCAATCAATTGTCCAGACTGGTCCACGATGCGAATCGTTAAATCATCCATTGATCGTGTAACGATTGGAATGTAAATGACTCGTGCTGGCGTTTCCGATATTTTATACCCCGGCGACACGTTGGGCACGAATTCATGTATCATGTGAAACAGTTTCCCGTTATCGTACGAACCGGTGGTTTCGTTGCATTCTATTCGAATATTAGATGTGTTAATGATATTCACGGAAGTGTCCGTTACATGCCACGAGTTCAGTGATAGAATGCGCTTCCTAGAGAATCCTAGGATAGGACCCACGGTGTCAGGTTTCGTAAAATCTATCTTATATGCACTTTTAATTTCGCTTTTCATAGTGTTGTTGTTCGCTCGTAGGATTAGTGGATATTTTACATCGTTGTTATCTTTGGTTGGAGAAGGATACCGCGCGCTTATCTCGCGCCTCAAGTAAGCGTTGATCACCTCCAGTTCGTGCGAACCGTCCGGGATGATTATCTCCTCACCCTCGTCACCGAAATAGGATTTATTGTTTTCGATATTTGATCTGATGTATGGTATCGTGTAATAAGTTTGCAAATCGAGCAGGCCCAGTTCGTAATCAGTATTGTGGAAATATAATATATAGGCGGGAATTACTTGGACGATAACACGCTACTTCTTCCCGATAACGTGAACGTGTATGACATCCTTGCGACGAACTATATCATAGTTCCTCGCAGAAATTTCACACACAATTGTCCGCACACGCTTTCGTCGTAACTTTGATAAATCTTGTGATTGTGCGAGATCGCCGCGTTCGGTCCGAAATAACGAATCAATTCGATCGGTGGTCGAAGATCTCCAAAACTATCGAAGTAACTGATTTGCGAACTATGCTTTATATATGGGACCCAGTGCGTTCCTGAACCATGACCGCTATCCAGATTCACTATTACTCGTTCGTTTACCCATACTTGTTTCGGGAATTCATCGCGCATGAAAACTCCGCGAAAATGCGGTAATTTTCAATTCAACGTCCGTCGCCGAGTTATCTTTTTCCTTTCTTTTGTCTTTTTTTCTTTTCTTCATTCCTTTTCCACGTTTGTACGGTATGATACACTCCACGGCCCTCCATAGCGCAATTGTGTCGTCGCGCTTCTTCCAATTGTTTCTTCGCAGCTTTCGCATCGTTTATCGTTTTGATCACCCCAGCAGCGCCACCTGTCAACGCTTCCAAAGCTTCCAAAGCAGGTAACAACAGCGGTAGAAAACCGCCTCGTTTGGCGATCGGTAGAATTCTATCGACACTGTTTCTACTACCATTCTTTCTCTTTCCTTTGACCGCTCGTCGGTCCTCGTCCTCCTCCTTCTTCTTCAGACCCATACCTAACCTCATCAGAGCTGTTTTTATCAGTCCGTATCGGTATACAGAGCTGTTTTTTACCAATCTGTAACGGTATACGGAGCTGTTTTTTCCAGTCTGCAACGGTAAACAGAGCTTTTTTTACGAGTCTGTAACGGTATATGGAGCTGTTTTTACCAGTCTGTAACGGTATACAGAGCTCTTTTTACCAGTCAGTAATGGTATATGGAGCTATTTTTACCAGTCTGTAAACGGCATACGGAGCTGTTTTTACCAGTCCGTAACGGTGTACAGACAATAGTATCAATACTTGAGCAACTCGCTCTCGTCCGTGGGGGATGTAGGTTATTTTGCCTACTCGGACAACGCGGACGTGATTCCCCCAGCAGATGCTCGACCAAATTCAATATTTATCTTTGACGACGTTGTTTGCGACGAACAGGATGTCATGAGAGAATATTTCGCGATGGGCAGACAATCGCACGACGTGTGTTTCTATCTGTCGCAATCGTACGCTAGAATACCCAAACATTTGATTCGTGACAATGTGAATCTAGTGATTCTATTCAATCAAGTTGTCACGAATCTGTGACACGTTCATCAGGATGATGCGAATACAAATATGTCGTTCGAAACGTTCAACACACTTTGTAGGAGCTGTTGGCGAAACAAGTATGGATTCCTCGTAATCGACAAAGACAGCCCTGCGAATCGTGGTCGTTACTGGTGCGGATTTAACGAATTCGTCGTGCTGTGATCGGGGGCTCATTTGGACTGCAAGAGTCGTCGGAGTCGCATCGTACCGCTCGATATGTGTCGGTCTAAGGAAAATCGGCGAGCCGCGATCACCAAAGAAATAGCCAAGACCAGTGACGTCATACGTAAGAAGAGTTTAGCCCCGAAGGTTTGGAAAATGGATACGGAGTCGAACATTGAGGCGGATTTGCGTTCGTTCGTGGAGCCGTTGAAACAGCTGATTGAAAATACAGCTACGGAAGCGAACGATAATACGCCGATCGTATGCATTTGAAGAAGAAAAAGAAAATATATTCCTCTGTTCCTACCAACGATGACATTGACTATGTGTTGTACGACGACGAAGACGATAACGACGGCGACGACGACGATGGCAACGACGGTGGCAACAGTGACGATAACGAGGCGGGTGGCAATAAGGCGCTCGATCCGATACCTACGATACTTTCGGCGCAACAGGAGAAAGCTTTCGAATCGTCTCCTACGGCCTCGTTGGAATCATCGGTGCTAAACATTTTGAAAAGTCCTGAAACGCACCGCGCCGAATACGAACATTTGTTCAACAATTTTGGACCTTTAGCGATTTTTTTAGCGGACCACCGAAAAATTTGGACGACGTGTACGGAGTGTATTTTCACAATGACAAACTGATGCATGTAAACACCTCGTTTGATGTTTAAAGCAACGACGATATCGTTATCAATAAAATTAGGTACAAGGGAACACCAGGTCTCTACGAATTGATATTCAAAAGAATACCCGACTACCCGACGAGAACCTGTACACCGAGACCGATAAGAATATTTACAGAAACATTCTCATCGCTACGCGCGCGCATCAACGAGGTAACCAGATAATGGGGAATACGGGTTACTGTATATGTAAAAGCATTTTCAATGCTGTTGAAAATGTGTAATTTGTAAATTTTACGGCCTTGTCCGTTTTCTTAGGTAAAACGGCCCTTGCTGCTCATCTGCAGGGCACGTGAGCGCGAAACGTGCGTTGACTCGAAAGTCCGTTACACGGATTAGTTATTTATGACCAATAAAGATTTCTCGACCCATAGTTTGCGGGTCTTCCGCGTTTTTAGTTAGTCGTCGGTGAACAGCCTAAGAGTACACTTGTTGTCTCTAAGTTCTCACGAGCAAGCCTCTAGATTAGATCTTGTGTGTTCAATAAATAATCAACAGGTTATGGGCCCCAGCACGCTTCCATTGCGCCACTAGTGTATTTATTCGGACACATTCAAGTGCATAGTGGTGTGACGTGTGTTTAAAGAATAACGTGCGACACATCATCTTTATCATGGCCAATAAAGATTCAATTGATCTGATCAAGCTGGACGGAACGAACTACCCGATGTGGAAATTCGGTATTTCATTCCCGTTGGAGGCAAAAGATCTTTCTGGCTTTGTGAATGGCACAGAAGCAGAGCCTAACCGCACAGGAGTGGACGACTGGAAGAGATGGAAAAAATCTCAAGCACAGGCTGCAGTTATTCTCCTTGGATCTGTAGATAAGAGACTACATCCAAATTTGATTAACTGCGCTGATCCAAAACAGATTTGGACAAAACTCAAGGATTTGTATAGTGACTCAAGTGAAGACACTAAACAAAGTGCATGGCAAGAATACTATGCGTTCCGATTTATAGATGGTGAATCTATCGCTCTTCAAGTTGAGCGATTTGAAAGCATCTGTAAGAGATTAGCGGATGCAGAAGAAGAACTCTCCGATGCCGCTGTGGAATGTAAGCTGTTGAGTTGCCTAACTTCTAAGTTTTCCGCATTTAGAATGGCATGGGAATGTACTGCAAAAGCGGAGCGAAAGAAAGAAAATCTGTTTGCCAGGCTCATCCGCGAGGATAAATGACTCTCTGAAGCCGAAGGAGAGAACGGGTCATCTCTTGTAGTTCGAGTGCAAGCGCTCGAATTGAAGAAGTATTCGGACGACAAAGATGCAAAAAGGAACAGTAAATTCAGCAAAAGCGAAGCAAAGATGAGGATAGAAGACCTCAAGAAAAGAACAACACGTAATTGCTGCAAAGAAAAGGGTCATTGGATGAGAGAGTGCCCGAAGAGAGGACAAAAGAAGCGAACTGAAGACGCAACAGAGTCGAAATTAATATATTCTACTTACATCAGTGAAGTCACGGCGTATTCTTCGCAAACTACTAGCAGTGATAAAGACATATGGATCGCGGATTCTGGTGCGAATATGCATATGTCGTGTTGCAAAGACTTGTTTACCTCGCTTGTATCGTTGACCAATAATCATTATGTGAAAATAGCAGATGACAAAGTGTTAGAAGCAGCAGGAAGAGGAACGGTAGTAGTATTAGAGAATGTGAACAATCGAAATCAAGAATGAAGAGTTGAAAATGTTTTATATGTGCCAGAGTTGAAACGAAATCTTTTTTCAATTGGTGCGATAATTGATAAACAGTACTCATTCCATGCATATGCGAAGAGATGCGAAATTCGTGATAAGCATGGAAATCTCTCCTCAATTGGTGTACGGTACGGCAAGCTATTTCGGATGTTATTTGAAGTGAAAATTCCTCCGGAACAGTGCAATAGTGCGATTTCGACTAATTCTCAAGTACAAAGACTAAAACATGGGTACGAGAGGATGGGCCATATGAATGCTCGAGCCTTGTATACAATGAGCAAAATGTACAATGAACAGAGTTTTTTAATAAACAATGTCAACGATTCTTTGAATTTAACGCCGATACCTCAGAAAAAGCGAAAGAAACGAAAAATGGTACTGGGTCTCGAGGTTGGTACAGACATCGCCGAAGAACAGTCGGGAGCAACCCAAAACGAGACACCTGTTAGACAATCTAGAAGAATAGCGCAATTGAAGATCAAAGAAGAGGCTGATAAAAAGTAGAATCCAGGAAGAAACTTTAAAAGATGACAAAAAAAAGAGAAAAAAATATTCCACGGAGAATATGGTATGGAAGACGATGAAGAAGAACATCCAAAGTGATAAGTGTATGTTTGTTGGTGTTGTCGACGAAGTGCGAGTGTTTTTAGCATTGTACGTTGGTTTCGGTATTCAAGCTCGTGAGAGGTAGTATGGAACTCAGCGGTTCGCGATAGCGTTTAAATAATGAGTCCAGGCTTTTTACCTTGCTCTGCTGCGTAGTGGTCCTTTTGCCTGTTTTGTCTGTTTTGTGATCGTAGCAGACGGATCCTGGCATGATCGCCAAATTGTTACGCAGTGTTTGAAGCACTTGTTTTTATTAAAAAGGAGCTGGAAAGCTATAGCTTTCCAGCGTGTCTTTTATTTTACAATATTCCACAAATTAATTCACGCCGGTCTGGGACCTTGTCCGCCGCGCACAATATGTACCTCCGGATTACCGATTGTAATGTCAATCAATCAATGCTGCGCGCATAATTTGCTCCCTACTTATACCCGCGTCTTATCTCTTGTAGGGACTGAGAGTGGGGCTGGAAGGGTTAGTGTTACAGCCGAGTCGCTGGCGAAAACCGGAGTTGCCAAATATCGAATAATTCGAGATTTTGCATCGAAAAATTCGTTGTCACTGATCAAAATTACCACCCTCTCGTTGATAACGTTGTCGACATACTTCTTCGTGTTAATAGGAACTTTATACTGTCTATAGGCAGACCCAATGCATCGAACTCGTCATTCTCGTCCGATACATGTAGAACGTATTTTCTTATCGTATTTATCAGATCGAACATAAATCTATTGAAATACTTCATGTTGATTGAATTGTCCTCGTGATGTTCATGTTTCGTGTCTATATTCGCGACGATGTCTTGAATAGTCTGCTTTAGCGAATCACGAGACGATGATTTCTTGCTGCTGCTGCTGCTGTTACGCATCGTTGCAGCTGCTGCTCCAATTTCTTTCGACAATCGATGTTTTACCACCGCAATCACCAGCAAAAATGATGCAATCGACGCAAAAGCATGTTATTTATAGAACTTGAGGCATTCCTCGGCAACTAATTTCTTCATTTTACCACGAAAACTTTCCTCAAAGATTTTTAGTTGGTTACCGATTGAGCTGTCCGTTTCATCTTTCATATTCTGTTTTAACGCTTCAACCTTTTGCTCCAATACCGAAAATACGTTATCAATTTTCACATTAATTTCATCGTTATCTGAATCGATTGATTTAATTTTCTGATCACTGTCGTATTGAAAATTATATATTTTAGCCAGCACTTTATTCCTCCATTTTTCATTAGTCTGCTCCATATCTTTCGCTAGTTTCTCGTTAGCCGTTATTTTATCCATGAGTTCGGACTTGCATTTCTTGCTAGTCTGTTTGGCATCTTCGCCAGCTTTTCGTTAGCCGTTATTTTACCCATGAGTTCGGACTTGCATTTCTCGCTAGTCTGTTTGGCATCCTTCGCCAACTTTTAGTTAGCCGTTATTTTACCCACGAGTTCGGACTTGCATTTTACACCGGCCAGTTCGACACCCTCCGTCACTTTTTCGTTAGCTGTTATTTTTCTACGAAGCTCGTCGTCTCCTCTTTTCGATACATCGTCAACGTACGATCTAGTGGCCACGTCATCGTTTCGAAGCGGTTGCGCCAAATGTTTGATCCTCTTATTTCGAGCCGTGTACGATTCCGTTGAGAAGCACATCGCATTATTCTGCATGTACTCGTGAAGCGATGACGTTACAGTATCATCGCCTATCTTTGGAACGCGATCGACGTACAGTTTGGTGGCCGCGTCATCGTTCGTCGTAGGATTTGCGACACGAGCGATCTTAGCGCCTCGCGCGTCGTAGAAATTGCCGATCGTGCATATGGCATTGTCGTGTACATAATTTTTACATATCGAATAAAAAGTTGAAATATCTGCCAATATTTTCGACTCGGGCGTACTATGTTTATACAACGTACCAAATTTATTAATAGACATTTTTTTTCGTTTGTTGGTTCAGTTGTTTTCTTCTCCTTTCTTCTTCTTCTTCTTCTTTAACACCAACAACTCGAGTAGATCTTGCTGTTGCCCGATCTGTTGTATTTGCCGACAAATGTCGTCGAGTCTGAACTGAATATTTTTAAATCTGACCTCCCAACTTTCGTCTACGAATAACGTTTGATTGGTTTCGCAGCAATTCCAACGGATACTCGTTTTATCGAACCATTTGATAAATTTACCAACAGGCATTTCATTCGTCACTAACGTAATAAATATTCGAACAATTTAATTTATAATCAATCCAGCTTCGCGAAGTTCTACCAGCTCATTTGGGTCATCCCGATGCACATAATCGACCGGATTGTTGGTTACACGCATCATCGTCGTTGGAATATTTATACCTTTTCCACGTAACGCTGAGAACATTGGTCCTATAATAGTTTTGTACTTGTAGCCCTTATTTCCCATTATCTGATTACCACGTCGGTGCGCATGCGTGGCGATGAGAATGTTTCTATAAATTTCTTTATCGTTCTCGGTGTACAGGTTCTCGTTGGGTATTCTTTTGAATATCAATTCGTAGAGACCTGGAGTTCTCCTGTACCTAATTTTATTAATAACAATATCATCGTTGCTTTCCACGTCGAACGCAACGTTTCCAAGCATCAGTTTGTTATTATGAAAATACACTCCGTACACATTGTCCTGACTTTTCGGCGGCCCGCTAAAGAAATTTCTCAAGTATTCGCTCGCTAAAGGTCTAAGATTACTGAACAAATGCTCGTATTCGTCGCGATGCTTTTCAGGACTTCTCAAAATATTTCGCATTGATGATTCCAACGATGTTGCAGCCGTTGGAGATGATTCGAAAGCTACCTCCTTCTCCGGATGCATTGAAGGTGTTGGTTCGAGCACCATATTGCTGTCCGCATCGTGGTCGTCGTCGTCATCGTCAACGTCAACATAGTCAACGTCATCGCTGACACCGATGGGGGAATTTACTTTATTCTTCTTCTTTTTCAAATGCATCCTTGGGGTTAATGTCGCTTCATCGTGTTTCCTCTTTTTCTTAATAAATTATCACCCCACTTTCTTCTTCTTCACAGAGAACAGCGGCTGCTGCTGCTGCTGTGTTTGCAAATCCAACGGTCGATCAGCACTTGATGTATTATCTTTCGCATCCGTAGCTGTATTTTGAACCAGCTGTTTCAACGGTTCCACAATCGGAAGTAAATTCGTCTCAATGTTGGACTGTACATCCATTTTCCCAACTTTCAAGGCTAAACTCTTTTTACGTATGACGTCACTGGTCTTAGCTATTTCCTTAACGATGGCAGCTCGCAGGTTTTTCTTTGACGGACGCATATCGAGTGGGGAGCACGATGTGACATCGACACCTCTTACCGTCCAAATGAGCCGGATCACAGCACGACGAATTCGTTAAATCCGCGTCTGTAACTTCCTCGGTTCTCAGAACTATCTTTGTCGATTACAAGGAATTCATACTTGTTTCGCCAACACCTTGAACAAACTGCGTTGAAACTTTCGAACGACATATCGGTATTCACATGATCCTGATGAACGTGTCGCAGATTCGTGGCATCTTCATTGAATAGAATCAATAGATTGGCATTGTCGCGAATCAAATGTTTGGGTATTCTCGCGTACGATTGCGACAGATAGAAACAATCGACGTGCGAATGTCTGCCCATCGCGAAATATTCTCTCATAACGTCCTGTTCGTCACAAGCAACGTCGTCGAAGATAAATATCGAATTCGGTCGAGCATCCGCCGGGGGAATCACGTCCGCGTTGTCCGAATAGGCAAAATAACCTACGTCCTTGCCCACGTGCGAGAACAAGTTGTTGAAGTATTGATATTTTGGCTGACGTAACGATTTCGAATACACGTACACATTTGCGAATCGCAGTCCATTCGGACTTTCCAACAGGCTAATCATGACGTTCGTTTTACCACATCCTGACGGGTCGCTTATCACGCATCGTATAGTACTCGGTAGCAATAACCCATGCTTCCGAATTATCTCATCATGGTCGTCGAACGTGTGGCAGGTCGGAACCTGGATATTCAAGGACTGTCGTACGAAACGCATGCTCTCTCTCTCGACTGTTATTGTTATGCTACATTTTCTTTTCGAACGATAAGGTATTTATACGAGAACTCAAGCATCATAGATATCAGTCTTCTCGTATTCTAATGATAGAGCACATCTCCGTGTAACTAACGCACGTACAGTTTTTTTGTTCATTATCAATCAAAAAACCTTTGACATAACAGCTTCATATACCGCTACAGATTGGAAAGAAACAGCTTTGTATACCGCTACAGACTGGTAAGAAACAGCTCTGTATACTGCTACAGACTGGTATAAACAGCTCTGTATACCGCTACAGACTGGTAAGAAACAGCTCTGTATACCGCTACAGACAGGTAAGAAACAGCTCTGTATGCTGCTACAGACTGGTATAAACAGCTCTGTATACCGCTACAGACTGGTAAGAAACAGCTCCGTATACCGCTATAGACTGGTAAAAGACATTCCCTCAAGATTAGGTATGGGTCAAATAAGGAAGAAGGGTCGACGAGCGGTCAAGGGGAAGAAGAAGAAGAACTACAGTAGCTACAATACTGGAAGAATTCTACCAATTGCCAAACGAGGTGGTATTCTACCGCTGCTGTTTCCTGCTTTAGGAGCTTTGGGGGCATTGTCAGGCGGCGCTGCTGCAGTGGCTAAAACGATAAACCAGGCGAAAGCTGAGAAGAAACAATTGAAAGAAATGGAACGACACACAAATTAATGCGATGTAGAAGATTTAGCTTCAAATTCGTGCGAAACAAATGATTTAGCTTCAAATACTTGCGAATATAAGTAATATAGCATCAAATGCAGGCGAAGCAAACGAGTAAGATTCAAACCCATTACAAACGCATGATTTAGCTTCACATCAATACGAAGTAGAAGTATTTGCTTCAAATACATGAGAAACAAATGATTTAGCAACAGATACTCGCGATATAAGTGATATAGCTTCAAATGCACGCGAAACAATCGAGTTAGCTTCAAATCCAAGAGAAACACATGATTTAACATCAAATCAATGCGAAGTAGAAAGCTTAGCTTCAATTCCATGCGACAAAAATGAATTAGCTTCAAATGCTTGCGATATAAATGATGTACCTTCAAATGCAGGCGAATCAAACGAGTTAGCTTCAAATCCATGCGAAACACATTATTTAGATTCAAATTCATTCGAAACACATGGTTTAGCTTAATATTCATGCGAAACAAATGGTTCAGCTTCAAATACTTGTGATATACATGATTTACATTCGGCTGCATGCGAAACATACGATTTAGCTTCACACCCAAGCGTAACACATGATTTAGCTTCAAATCAATTTCGAAGTAGAAAGCTTTGCTTCAAATCCAAGCGAAACAAATGGTTTAGCTTCAAATACTTGTGATATACATGATTTACCTTCAACTGCATGAGAAACAAATGAGTTAGCTTCAAATCCAATCGAAACACATGGTTTAGATTCAAATTCATGCGAAGTAGAAGGCTTAGCGTCAAATCCATGCGAATCGAATTGTTTAGCTTCAAATACTTGTGATATACATGATTTAGATTCAACTGCATGCGAAACAAACGAGTTAGCTTCACACCCAAGCGTAACACATGATTTAGCTTCAAATCAATTTCGAAGTAGAAAGCTTTGCTTCAAATCCAAGCGAAACAAATGGTTTAGCTTCAAATACTTGTGATATAAGTGATATAGCTTCAAATGCAGGCGAAACAAACGAGTGAGCTTCAAATCCATGCGAAACACATGATTTAGTTTCAAATTCATGCGAAACACATGGTTTAGCTTCATATTCTTGCGAAACAGATGGCTTTGATCCAGATACTTGTGATAAAGATGAATAAGCTTCAACTGCATGCGAATCAAACGAGTTAGCTTCAAATCCAATCGAAACACATGATTTAGATTCAAATTCATGCGAAGTATTATAGAAGGATTAGCTTCAAATCCATGCGAAGTTGATGGCTTATCTTCGAATCCATGCGACAAAAATGAATTAGCTTCAAATGCTTGCAATATAAATGATGTACCTTCAAATGCAGGCGAAACAAACGGGTTTGCTTCAAATCCATGCGAAACACATGATTTAGCTTCAAATTCATGCGAAGTAGAAGGCTTATCTTCGAAACCATGCGAAACAAATGGTTTAGATTCATATACTTTTGAAATACATGGTTTAGCTTAATATTCATGCGAAACAAATGGTTCAGCTTCAAATACTTGTGATATACATGGTTTAGCTTCAACTGCATTCGAAACAAACGAGTTAGCTTCAAATCCAAGCGAAACACATGATTTAGCTTCAAATCAGTGCGAAGTAGAAGGTTTAGCTTCAAATCCATGCGAAAAAATGGTGTAGCTTCAAATCAATGCGAAGTAAAAGGCTTACCTTCAAAACCATGCGAACCAAATGGTTTAGTTACAAATACTTGTGATATACATGATTTAGCTGCAACTGCATGCGTAACAAACGAGTGACCTTCAAATCCAAGCGTAACACATGATTTAGATTCAAATCAATGCGAAGTAGTAGGCTTAGCTACAAATCCATGCCAAACGAATGGTTTAGCTTCAAATACTTGTGATATACATGATTGAGCTTCAACTGCATGCGAAACAAACGAGTTATCTTGAAATCCATGCGGAACGCATGATTTAGCTACAAATCAATGCAAAGTCGAAGGCTTAGCTTCAAATCCATGCGAAACGAATGATTTGTCTTCAAATACTTGCGAGTATAAGTGATATAGCTTAAATGCATGCGAAACAAACGAGATAGCTTCAAATCCATGCGAAAAACATGATTTAGCTTCAAATCAATGCGAAGTTGATGGCTTATCTTCGAATCCATGCGACAAAAATGAATTAGCTTCAAATGCTTGCAATATAAATGATGTACCTTCAAATGCAGGCGAAACAAACGGGTTTGCTTCAAATCCATGCGAAACACATGATTTAGTTTCAAATTCATGCGAAACACATGGTTTAGCTTCATATTCTTGCGAAACAGATGGCTTCGATCCAGATACTTGTGATAAAGATGATTTAGCTTCAACTGCATGCGAATCAAACGAGTTAGCTTCAAATCCAATCGAAATACATGATTTATATTCAAATTCATGCGAAGTAGAAGGATTAGCTTCAAATCCATGCGAAACGAATGGTTAAGCTTCAAATCCTTGCGATGCAAATGGTTTAGCTTCAAATACTTGTTTACACATAATTTAGCTTCAACTGCATGCGAAACAAACGAATTAGCTTCAAATGCAAGCGAAACACATGATTTAGATTAAAATTCATGCGAAGTAGGAGGCTTAGATTCAAATCCATGCGAAACGAATGGTTTAGCTTCAAATACTTGTGATTTACATGATTTAGCTTCAAATGCAGGCGAATCAAATGAGTTTGCTTCAAATCCATGAGAAACACGTGATTTACCTTGAAATCAATGCGACGTAGAAGGCGTAGCTACAAATACATGAGAAACAAATGATTTATCTTCAGATATTGGGATATAAGTGATATAGCTTCAAATGCAGGCGAATCAAACGAGTTTGTTTCAAATCCATGAGAAACACGTGATTTACCTTGAAATCAATGCGACGTAGAAGGCGTAGCTACAAATACATGAGAAACAAATGATTTATCTTCAGATATTGGGATATAAGTGATATAGCTTCAAATGCACGCGAAACAATCGAGTTAGCTTCAAATCCATGATAACACATGATTTAGCTTCAACTCAATGCGAAGTAGAAAGCTCAACTTCGAATCCATGCGAAACAAATCGTTTAGATTCAAATACTTGTGATATACATGATTTAGCTTCAACAGCTTGCGAAACAAACGAGTTAGCTTCAAATCCAAGCGAGAGACATGATTCAGCTACAAATCAATACGAAGTAGAAGGCTTAGCTTCAAATCCAAGCGAAACGCATGATTTAGATTCAAATACTTGCGATATAAATGAAATAGATTCAAATGCAGACGAAAAAAACGAGTTATCTTCACATCCATGCGAAACACATGATTTAGCTTCAAATCAATGCGACGTAGGAGGTTTAGCTTCAACTACATGAGATACGAATGATTGATCTTCAGATAAGTGCGATATAAGTGATATAGCTTCAAATGTTGGCGATACAATCGAGTTAGCATCAAATCAATGCGAAGTAGAAGGCTTATCTTCAAAATCCATGCGAATCGATTGGTTCAGCTTCAAATACTTGTGATATACATGATTTAGATTCAACTGCATGTGAAACAAACGAGTTAGCTTCAAATCCAAGAGAAACACATGATTTAACATCAAATCAATGCGAAGTAGAAAGCTTAGCTTCAATTCCATGCGACAAAAATGAATTAGCTTCAAATGCTTGCGATATAAATGATGTACCTTCAAATGCAGGCGAATCAAACGAGTTAGCTTCAAATCCATGCGAAACACATTATTTAGATTCAAATTCATTCGAAACACATGGTTTAGCTTCATATTCTTGCGAAACAGATGGCTTTGATCCAGATACTTGTGATAAAGATGAATAAGCTTCAACTGCATGCGAATCAAACGAGTTAGCTTCAAATCCAATCGAAACACATGATTTAGATTCAAATTCATGCGAAGTATTATAGAAGGATTAGCTTCAAATCCATGCGAAACGAATGGTTAAGCTTCAAATACTTGTGATATACGTGATTTAGCTTTAACTGCATGCGAAACAAACGAGCTGGCTTCAAATCCAAGTGAAACACATAATTTAGCATCAAATCAATGCGAAGTTGATGGCTTATCTTCGAATCCATGCGACAAAAATGAATTAGCTTCAAATGCTTGCAATATAAATGATGTACCTTCAAATGCAGGCGAAACAAACGGGTTTGCTTCAAATCCATGCGAAACACATGATTTAGCTTCAAATTCATGCGAAGTAGAAGGCTTATCTTCGAAACCATGCGAAACAAATGGTTTAGATTCATATACTTTTGAAATACACGATTAGCTTCAAATTCATGCGAAACACATGGTTTAGATTAATATTCATACGAAACACATGGTTTAGCTTAATATTCATGCGAAACAAATGGTTCAGCTTCAAATACTTGTGATATACATGGTTTAGCTTCAACTGCATTCGAAACAAACGAGTTAGCTTCAAATCCAAGCGAAACACATGATTTAGCTTCAAATCAGTGCGAAGTAGAAGGTTTAGCTTCAAATCCATGCGAAAAAATGGTGTAGCTTCAAATCAATGCGAAGTAAAAGGCTTACCTTCAAAACCATGCGAACCAAATGGTTTAGTTACAAATACTTGTGATATACATGATTTAGCTGCAACTGCATGCGTAACAAACGAGTGACCTTCAAATCCAAGCGTAACACATGATTTAGATTCAAATCAATGCGAAGTAGTAGGCTTAGCTACAAATCCATGCCAAACGAATGGTTTAGCTTCAAATACTTGTGATATACATGATTGAGCTTCAACTGCATGCGAAACAAACGAGTTATCTTGAAATCCATGCGGAACGCATGATTTAGCTACAAATCAATGCAAAGTCGAAGGCTTAGCTTCAAATCCATGCGAAACGAATGATTTGTCTTCAAATACTTGCGAGTATAAGTGATATAGCTTAAATGCATGCGAAACAAACGAGATAGCTTCAAATCCATGCGAAAAACATGATTTAGCTTCAAATCAATGTCAAGTACAAGTCTCATCTTCGAATCCATGCGAAACAAATGGTTTAGCTTCAAATACTTGTGATATACATGATTTGTCTTCAACTGCATGCTAAACAAACGAGTTAGCTTCAAATCCATGCGAAACACATGATTTAGTTTCAAATTCATGCGAAACACATGGTTTAGCTTCATATTCTTGCGAAACAGATGGCTTCGATCCAGATACTTGTGATAAAGATGATTTAGCTTCAACTGCATGCGAATCAAACGAGTTAGCTTCAAATCCAATCGAAATACATGATTTATATTCAAATTCATGCGAAGTAGAAGGATTAGCTTCAAATCCATGCGAAACGAATGGTTAAGCTTCAAATCCTTGCGATGCAAATGGTTTAGCTTCAAATACTTGTTTACACATAATTTAGCTTCAACTGCATGCGAAACAAACGAATTAGCTTCAAATGCAAGCGAAACACATGATTTAGATTAAAATTCATGCGAAGTAGGAGGCTTAGATTCAAATCCATGCGAAACGAATGGTTTAGCTTCAAATACTTGTGATTTACATGATTTAGCTTCAACTGCATGCGTAACAAACGAGTTAGCTTCAAATCCAAGCGAAGCACATGATTTAGCTTCAAATTCTTGCGAATCACATGGTTTAGCTTCAAATCCTTGCGATGCAAATGGTTTAGCTTCAAATACTTGTTTATACATAATTTAGCTTCAACTGCATGCGAAACAAACGAATTAGCTTCAAATGCAAGCGAAACACATGATTTAGATTCAAATTCATGCGAAGTAGGAGGCTTAGATTCAAATCCATGCGAAACGAACGGTTTAGCTTCAAATACTTGTGATATACATGATTTAGCTTCAACTGCATGCGAAACAAACGAGTTAGCTTCAAATCCAAGCGAAACACATGATTCAGCTTCAAATTCTTGCGAATCACATGGTTTAGCTTCAAATCCTTGCGATGCAAATGGTTTAGCTTCAAATACTTGTTTATACATAATTTAGCTTCAACTGCATGCGAAACAAACGAGTTAGCTTCAAATCCAAGCGAAACACATGATTTAGCTTCAAATCAATGCGAAGTAGTTGCCTTAGTTTCAAATTTATGCGAAACGTATGATTTGGCTTCAAATACTTGCGAATATAAGCGATATAGCTTCAACTGCATGCGAAACTAACGAGTTAGCTTCCAATCCAAGCGAAACACATGATTTAGCTTCAATTTCATGCAAAGTATAAGTCTTAGCTTCAAATACATGCAAAATAAATGGTTTAGCTTCAAATACTTGTGATATACATGATTTAGCTTCAACTGCATGCGAAACAAACGAGTTAGCTTCAAATCCAAGCGAAACACATGATTTAGATTCAAATTCATGCGACGTAGGAGGCTTAGATTCAAATCCATGCGAAACGAACGGTTTAGCTTCAAATACTTGTGATATACATGATTTAGCTTCAAATGCATGTGAAACAAACGAGTTAGCTTCAAATCCAAGCGAAACACATGATTTAGATTCAAATTCATGCGACGTAGGAGGCTTAGATTCAAATCCATGCGAAACGAACGGTTTAGCTTCAAATACTTGTGATATACATGATTTAACTTCAACTGCATGCGAAACAAACGAGTTAGCTTCAAATCCAAGCGAAACACATGATTTAGCTTCAATTTCATGCAAAGTATAAGTCTTAGCTTCAAATACACGCAAAATAAATGGTTTAGCTTCAAATACATGTTTTATACATGATTTAGCATAAAGTGCATTGCGAAACAATCGAGTTAGCTTCTAATCCAAACTTCAAATCAATTCGAAGTAGAAGGAATGCGAAACAATCGAGTTAGCTTCAAATCCAAGCAAAACACATGATTTAGCTTCGAATCATTGCGCATTAGAAGGCTTAGCTTCAAATCCATGTGATACAAATGGTTTAGCTTCGAATACTTGTGATATACATGATTTAGCTTCAACTGCATGCGAAACAAACGAGTTAGCTTCAAATCCAAGCGAAACACATGATTTAGATTCAAATTCATGCGACGTAGGAGGCTTAGATTCAAATCCATGCGAAACGAACGGTTTAGCTTCAAATACTTATGATATACATGATTTAGCTTAAACTGCATGCGAAACAAACGAGTTAGCTTCAAATCCAAGCGAAACACATGATTTAGATTCAAATTCATGCGACGTAGGAGGCTTAGATTCAAATCCATGCGAAACGAACGGTTTAGCTTCAAATACTTGTGATATACATGATTTAGCTTCAACTGCATGCGAAACAAACAAGTTAGCTTCAAATCCAAGCGAAACACATGATTTAGCTTCAAATCAATGCGAAGTAGTTGCCTTAGTTTCAAATTTATGCGAAACGAATGATTTGGCTTCAAATACTTGCGAATATAAGCGATATAGCTTCAACTGCATGCGAAACTAACGAGTTAGCTTCAAATCCAAGCGAAACACATGATTTAGATTCAAATCCATGCGACGTAGGAGGCTTAGATTCAAATCCATGCGAAACGAACGGTTTAGCTTCAAATACTTGTGATATACATGATTTAGCTTCAACTGCATGCGAAACAAACGAGTTAGCTTCAAATCCAAGCGAAACACATGATTTAGCTTCAAATCAATGCGAAGTAGTTGCCTTAGTTTCAAATTTATGCGAAACGAATGATTTGGCTTCAAATACTTGCGAATATAAGCGATATAGCTTCAACTGCATGCGAAACTAACGAGTTAGCTTCAAATCCAAGCGAAACACATGATTTAGCTTCAATTTCATGCAAAGTATAAGTCTTAGCTTCAAATACATGCAAAACAAATGGTTTAGCTTCAAATACATGTTTTATACATGATTTAGCATAAAGTGCATTGCGAAACAATCGAGTTAGCTTCTAATCCAAACTTCAAATCAATTCGAAGTAGAAGGAATGCGAAACAATCGAGTTAGCTTCAAATCCAAGCAAAACACATGATTTAGCTTCGAATCATTGCGCATTAGAAGGCTTAGCTTCAAATCCATGTGATACAAATGGTTTAGCTTCGAATACTTGTGATATACATGATTTAGCTTCAACTGCATGCGAAACAAACGAGTTAGCTTCAAATCCAAGCGAAACACATGATTTAGATTCAAATTCATGCGACGTAGGAGGCTTAGATTCAAATCCATGCGAAACGAACGGTTTAGCTTCAAATACTTGTGATATACATGATTTAGATTCAACTGCATGCGAAACAAACGAGTTAGCTTCAAATCCAAGTGAAACACATGATTTAGATTCAAATTCATGCGACGTAGGAGGCTTAGATTCAAATCCATGCGAAACGAACGGTTTAGCTTCAAATACTTGTGATATACATGATTTAGCTTCGACTGCATGCGAAACAAACGAGTTAGCTTCAAATCCAAGCGAAACACATGATTTAGCTTCAAATTCTTGCGAATCACATGGTTTAGCTTCAAATCCTTGCGATGCAAATGGTTTAGCTTCAAATACTTGTTTATACATAATTTAGCTTCAACTGCATGCGAAACAAACGAATTAGCTTCAAATGCAAGCGAAACACATGATTTAGATTCAAATTCATGCGAAGTAGGAGGCTTAGATTCAAATCCATGCGAAACGAATGGTTTAGCTTCAAATACTTGTGATATACGTGATTTAGCTTCAACTGCATGCGAAACAAACGAGTTAGCTTCAAATCCAAGCGAAACACATGATTTAGCTTCAAATCAATGCGAAGTAGTTGCCTTAGTTTCAAATTTATGCGGAACGTATGATTTGGCTTCAAATACTTGCGAATATAAGCGATATAGCTTCAACTGCATGCGAAACTAACGAGTTAGCTTCAAATCCAAGCGAAACACATGATTTAGCTTCAATTTCATGCAAAGTATAAGTCTTAGCTTCAAATACATGCAAAACAAATGGTTTAGCTTCAAATACATGTTTTATACATGATTTAGCATAAAGTGCATTGCGAAACAATCGAGTTAGCTTCTAATCCAAACTTCAAATCAATTCGAAGTAGAAGGAATGCGAAACAATCGAGTTAGCTTCAAATCCAAGCAAAACACATGATTTAGCTTCGAATCATTGCGCATTAGAAGGCTTAGCTTCAAATCCATGTGATACAAATGGTTTAGCTTCGAATACTTGTGATATACATGATTTAGCTTCAACTGCATGCGAAACAAACGAGTTAGCTTCAAATCCAAGCGAAACACATGATTTAGATTCAAATTCATGCGACGTAGGAGGCTTAGATTCAAATCCATGCGAAACGAACGGTTTAGCTTCAAATACTTGTGATATACATGATTTAGCTTCAACTGCATGCGAAACAAACGAGTTAGCTTCAAATCCAAGCGAAACACATGATTTAGATTCAAATTCATGCGACGTAGGAGGCTTAGATACAAATCCATGCGAAACGAACGGTTTAGCTTCAAATACTTGTGATATACATGATTTAGCTTCAACTGCATGCGAAACAAACGAGTTAGCTTCAAATCCAAGCGGAACACATGATTTATCTTCAAATCAATGCGAAGTTGAAGGCTTTGCTTCAAATCCATGCGAAGCGATTGGTTTAGCTTCAAATACTTGTGATATACATGATTTAACTTCAACTGCATGCGAAACAAACGAGTTAGCTTCAAATCCAAGCGAAACACATGATTTAGCTTCAATTTCATGCAAAGTATAAGTCTTAGCTTCAAATACACGCAAAATAAATGGTTTAGCTTCAAATACATGTTTTATACATGATTTAGCATAAAGTGCATTGCGAAACAATCGAGTTAGCTTCTAATCCAAACTTCAAATCAATTCGAAGTAGAAGGAATGCGAAACAATCGAGTTAGCTTCAAATCCAAGCAAAACACATGATTTAGCTTCGAATCATTGCGCATTAGAAGGCTTAGCTTCAAATCCATGTGATACAAATGGTTTAGCTTCGAATACTTGTGATATACATGATTTAGCTTCAACTGCATGCGAAACAAACGAGTTAGCTTCAAATCCAAGCGAAACACATGATTTAGATTCAAATTCATGCGACGTAGGAGGCTTAGATTCAAATCCATGCGAAACGAACGGTTTAGCTTCAAATACTTATGATATACATGATTTAGCTTAAACTGCATGCGAAACAAACGAGTTAGCTTCAAATCCAAGCGAAACACATGATTTAGATTCAAATTCATGCGACGTAGGAGGCTTAGATTCAAATCCATGCGAAACGAACGGTTTAGCTTCAAATACTTGTGATATACATGATTTAGCTTCAACTGCATGCGAAACAAACAAGTTAGCTTCAAATCCAAGCGAAACACATGATTTAGCTTCAAATCAATGCGAAGTAGTTGCCTTAGTTTCAAATTTATGCGAAACGAATGATTTGGCTTCAAATACTTGCGAATATAAGCGATATAGCTTCAACTGCATGCGAAACTAACGAGTTAGCTTCAAATCCAAGCGAAACACATGATTTAGATTCAAATCCATGCGACGTAGGAGGCTTAGATTCAAATCCATGCGAAACGAACGGTTTAGCTTCAAATACTTGTGATATACATGATTTAGCTTCAACTGCATGCGAAACAAACGAGTTAGCTTCAAATCCAAGCGAAACACATGATTTAGCTTCAAATCAATGCGAAGTAGTTGCCTTAGTTTCAAATTTATGCGAAACGAATGATTTGGCTTCAAATACTTGCGAATATAAGCGATATAGCTTCAACTGCATGCGAAACTAACGAGTTAGCTTCAAATCCAAGCGAAACACATGATTTAGCTTCAATTTCATGCAAAGTATAAGTCTTAGCTTCAAATACATGCAAAACAAATGGTTTAGCTTCAAATACATGTTTTATACATGATTTAGCATAAAGTGCATTGCGAAACAATCGAGTTAGCTTCTAATCCAAACTTCAAATCAATTCGAAGTAGAAGGAATGCGAAACAATCGAGTTAGCTTCAAATCCAAGCAAAACACATGATTTAGCTTCGAATCATTGCGCATTAGAAGGCTTAGCTTCAAATCCATGTGATACAAATGGTTTAGCTTCGAATACTTGTGATATACATGATTTAGCTTCAACTGCATGCGAAACAAACGAGTTAGCTTCAAATCCAAGCGAAACACATGATTTAGATTCAAATTCATGCGACGTAGGAGGCTTAGATTCAAATCCATGCGAAACGAACGGTTTAGCTTCAAATACTTGTGATATACATGATTTAGATTCAACTGCATGCGAAACAAACGAGTTAGCTTCAAATCCAAGTGAAACACATGATTTAGATTCAAATTCATGCGACGTAGGAGGCTTAGATTCAAATCCATGCGAAACGAACGGTTTAGCTTCAAATACTTGTGATATACATGATTTAGCTTCGACTGCATGCGAAACAAACGAGTTAGCTTCAAATCCAAGCGAAACACATGATTTAGCTTCAAATTCTTGCGAATCACATGGTTTAGCTTCAAATCCTTGCGATGCAAATGGTTTAGCTTCAAATACTTGTTTATACATAATTTAGCTTCAACTGCATGCGAAACAAACGAATTAGCTTCAAATGCAAGCGAAACACATGATTTAGATTCAAATTCATGCGAAGTAGGAGGCTTAGATTCAAATCCATGCGAAACGAATGGTTTAGCTTCAAATACTTGTGATATACGTGATTTAGCTTCAACTGCATGCGAAACAAACGAGTTAGCTTCAAATCCAAGCGAAACACATGATTTAGCTTCAAATCAATGCGAAGTAGTTGCCTTAGTTTCAAATTTATGCGGAACGTATGATTTGGCTTCAAATACTTGCGAATATAAGCGATATAGCTTCAACTGCATGCGAAACTAACGAGTTAGCTTCAAATCCAAGCGAAACACATGATTTAGCTTCAATTTCATGCAAAGTATAAGTCTTAGCTTCAAATACATGCAAAACAAATGGTTTAGCTTCAAATACATGTTTTATACATGATTTAGCATAAAGTGCATTGCGAAACAATCGAGTTAGCTTCTAATCCAAACTTCAAATCAATTCGAAGTAGAAGGAATGCGAAACAATCGAGTTAGCTTCAAATCCAAGCAAAACACATGATTTAGCTTCGAATCATTGCGCATTAGAAGGCTTAGCTTCAAATCCATGTGATACAAATGGTTTAGCTTCGAATACTTGTGATATACATGATTTAGCTTCAACTGCATGCGAAACAAACGAGTTAGCTTCAAATCCAAGCGAAACACATGATTTAGATTCAAATTCATGCGACGTAGGAGGCTTAGATTCAAATCCATGCGAAACGAACGGTTTAGCTTCAAATACTTGTGATATACATGATTTAGCTTCAACTGCATGCGAAACAAACGAGTTAGCTTCAAATCCAAGCGAAACACATGATTTAGATTCAAATTCATGCGACGTAGGAGGCTTAGATACAAATCCATGCGAAACGAACGGTTTAGCTTCAAATACTTGTGATATACATGATTTAGCTTCAACTGCATGCGAAACAAACGAGTTAGCTTCAAATCCAAGCGGAACACATGATTTATCTTCAAATCAATGCGAAGTTGAAGGCTTTGCTTCAAATCCATGCGAAGCGATTGGTTTAGCTTCAAATACTTGTGATATACACGACTTATCTTCAAAAGCAGGCGAAAAAAAAACGAGTTAGCTTCAAATCCATGCGAAACACATGGTTTTGCTTCAAATACTTGTGATTTACATGATTTATCTTCAACTGCATGCGAAACAAACGAGTTAGCTTCAAATCCAAGCGAAACACATGATTTAGATTCAAATTCATGCGACGTAGGAGGCTTAGATTCAAATCCATGCGAAACGAACGGTTTAGCTTCAAATTCATGCGAATCACATGGATTAGCTTCATAGCTTCATATTCTTGCGAAACAGATGGATTAGATTCAGATACTTGTGATGTACATGTTTTAGCTTCAACTTTATGCGAAACAAACGTGTTAGCTTCAAATCCAAGCGAAACACATGATTTATCTTGAAATCAATGCGAAGTTGATGGCTTTGCTTCAAATCCATGCGAAGCGAATGGTTTAGCTTCAAATACTTGTGATATACACGATTTATCTTCAAATGCAGGCGAAAAAGAACGAGTTGGCTTCAAATCCATGCGAAACACATGGTTTAGCTTCAAATACTTGTGATTTACATGATTTATCTTCAACTGCATGCGAAAGAAACGAATTAGCTTCAAATGCAAGCGAAACGCATAATTCAACTTCATATACGTTCGAAACACATGGTTCAGATTAATATTCATGCAAAACAAATGGTTCAGCTTCAAATACTTGTGATATACATGAATTAGCTTCAAATGCAGGCGAAACAAACCAGTAGGCTTCAAAACCAAGCGATACACATGATTTAGATTCAAATTCATGCGAAGTAGGAGGCTTAGCTTCAAATCCAAGCGAAACACATGATTTAGCTTGAAATCAATGCGAAGTAGAAGCCCTAGTTTCAAATTCATGCGAATCGAATGATTTGGTTTCAAATACTTGCGAATATAAGCGATATAGCTTAAACTGCATGCGAAACAAACGATTTAGCTTCAAATCCAAGCGAAACACATGATTTAGCCTCAAGTTCTTGCGAATAACATGGTTTAGCTTCAAATCCTTGCGATGCAAATGGTTTAGCTTCAAATACTTGTTTATACATAATTTAGCTTCAACAGCATGCGAAACAAACGAATTAGCTTCAAATGCAAGCGAAACACATGATTTAGATTCAAATTCATGCGAAGTAGGAGGCTTAGATTCAAGTCCATGCGAAACGAATGGTTTAGCTTCAAATACTTATGATTTACATGATTCAGCTTCAACTGCATGCGAAAAAAAGGAATTAGCTTTAAATCAAAGCGAAACACATAATTCAGCTTCAAATACGTTCGAAACACATGGTTTAGCTTAATATTCATGCAAAACAAATGGTTTAGTTTCATAGCTTCACATTCTTGCGAAACAGATGGTTTAGATTCAGATACTTGTGATGTACATGTTTTAGCTTCAACTGCATGCGAAACAACCGTGTTAGCTTCAAATCCAAGCGAAACACATGATTTATCTTCAAATCAATGCGAAGTTGAAGGCTTTGCTTCAAATCCATGCGAAGCGAATGGTTTAGCTTCAAATACTTGTGATATACACGATTTATCTTCAAATGCAGGCGAAAAAAACGAGTTAGCTTCAAATCCATGCGAAACACATGGTTTAGCTTCAAATACTTGTGATTTACATGATTTATCTTCAACTGCATGCGAAAGAAACGAATTAGCTTCAAATGCAAGCGAAACGCATAATTCAGCTTCAAATACGTTCGAAACACATGGTTCAGATTAATATTCATGCAAAACAAATGGTTCAGCTTCAAATACTTGTGATATACATGTATTAGCTTCAAATGCAGGCGAAACAAACCAGTAGGCTTCAAAACCAAGCGATACACATGATTTAGATTCAAATTCATGCGACGTAGGAGGCTTAGATTCAAATCCATGCGAAACGAACGGTTTAGCTTCAAATACTTGTGATATACATGATTTAGCTTTAACTGCATGCGAAACAAACGAGTTAGCTTCAAATCCAAGCGAAACACATGATTTAGATTCAAATTCATGCGACGTAGGAGTCTTAGATTCAAATCCATGCGAAACGAACGGTTTAGATTAAAATACTTGTTATATACATGATTTAGCTTCAACTACATGCGAAACAAACGAGTTAGCTTCAAATCCAAGCGAAACACATGATTTAGCTTGAAACCAATGCGAAGTAGAAGCCCTAGTCTCAAATTCATGCGAATCGAATGATTTGGTTTCAAATACTTGCGAATATAAGCGATATAGCTTCAACTGCATGCGAAACAAACGAGTTAGCTTCAAATCCAAGCGAAACACATGATTTAGCTTCAAATTCTTGCGAATCACATGGTTTAGCTTCAAATCCTTGCTATGCAAATGGTTTAGCTTCAAATACTTGTTTATACATAATTTAGCTTCAACTGCATGCGAAACGAACGAATTAGCTTCAAATGCAAGCGAAACACATGATTTAGATTCAAATTCATGCGACGTAGGAGGCTTAGATTCAAATCCATGCGAAACGAACGGTTTAGCTTCAAATACTTGTGATATACATGATTTAGCTTCAACTGCAAGCGAAACAAACGTGTTAGCTTCAAATCCAAGCGAAACATATGATTTATCTTCAAATCAATGCGAAGTTGAAGGCTTTGCTTCAAATCCATGCGAAGCGAATGGTTTAGCTTCAAATACTTGTGATATACACGATTTATCTTCAAATGCAGGCGAAAAAAAACGAGTTAGCTTCAAATCCATGCGAAACACATGGTTTAGCTTCAAATACTTATGATTTACATGATTTAGCTTCAACTGCATGCGAAACGAACGAGTTAGCTTCAAATCCAAGCGAAACACATGATTTAGCTTCAAATTCTTGCGAATCAAATGGTTTAGCTTCAAATCCTTGCGATGCAAATGGTTTAGCTTTAAATACTTGTTTATACATAATTTAGGTTCAACTGCATGCGAAACAAACGAATTAGCTTCAAATGCAAGCGGAACACATGATTTAGTTTCAAATTCATGCGAAGTAGGAGGCTTAGATTCAAATGCATGCGAAACGAATGGTTTAGCTTCAAATACTTTGTGATATACATGATTTAGCTTCAACTGCATGCGAAACAAACGAGTTAGCTTCAAATCCAAGCGAAACACATGATTTAGCTTCAATTTCATATAAAGTATAAGTCTTAGCTTCAAATACATGCGAAATAAATGGTTTAGCTTCAAATACATGTTTTATACATGTATTTAGCATAAACTGCATTGCGAAACAATCGAGTTAGCTTCTAATCCAAACTTCAAATCAATGCGAAGTAGAAGGAATGCGAAACAATCGAGTTAGCTTCAAATCCAAGCAAAACACATGATTTAGCTTCAAATCAATGCGAAGTTGAAGGCTTTGCTTCAAATCCATGCGAAGCGAATGGTTTAGCTTCAAATACTTATGATATACACGATTTATCTTCAAATGCAGGCGAAAAAAAACGAGTTAGCTTCAAATCCATGCGAAACACATGGTTTAGCTTCAAATACTTGTGATATACATGAATTAGCTTCAAATGCAGGCGAAACAAACCAGTAGGCTTCAAAACCATGCGACGTAGGAGGCTTAGATTCAAATCCATGCGAAGCGAATGGTTTAGCTTGAAATACTTGTGATATACATGATTTAGCTTCAACTGCATGCGAAACGAACGAGTTAGCTTCAAATCCAAGCGAAACACATGATTTAGCTTCAAATTCTTGCGAATCAAATGGTTTAGCTTCAAATCCTTGCGATGCAAATGGTTTAGCTTTAAATACTTGTTTATACATAATTTAGGTTCAACTGCATGCGAAACAAACGAATTAGCTTCAAATGCAAGCGGAACACATGATTTAGATTCAAATTCATGCGAAGTAGGAGGCTTAGATTCAAATCCATGCGAAACGAATGGTTTAGCTTCAAATACTTTGTGATATACATGATTTAGCTTCAACTGCATGCGAAACAAACGAGTTAGCTTCAAATCCAAGCGAAACACATGATTTAGCTTCAATTTCATATAAAGTATAAGTCTTAGCTTCAAATACATGCGAAATAAATGGTTTAGCTTCAAATACATGTTTTATACATGTATTTAGCATAAACTGCATTGCGAAACAATCGAGTTAGCTTCTAATCCAAACTTCAAATCAATGCGAAGTAGAAGGAATGCGAAACAATCGAGTTAGCTTCAAATCCAAGCAAAACACATGATTTAGCTTCAAATCAATGCGAAGTTGAAGGCTTTGCTTCAAATCCATGCGAAGCGAATGGTTTAGCTTCAAATACTTGTGATATACACGATTTATCTTCAAATGCAGGCGAAAAAAAACGAGTTAGCTTCAAATCCATGCGAAACACATGGTTTAGCTTCAAATACTTGTGATATACATGAATTAGCTTCAAATGCAGGCGAAACAAACCAGTAGGCTTCAAAACCATGCGACGTAGGAGGCTTAGATTCAAATCCATGCGAAGCGAATGGTTTAGCTTGAAATACTTGTGATATACATGATTTAGCTTCAACTGCATGCGAAACGAACGAGTTAGCTTCAAATCCAAGCGAAACACATGATTTAGCTTCAAATTCATATAAAGTATAAGTCTTAGCTTCAAATACATGCGAAATAAATGGTTTAGCTTCAAATACATGTTTTATACATGTATTTAGCATAAACTGCATTGCGAAACAATCGAGTTAGCTTCTAATCCAAACTTCAAATCAATGCGAAGTAGAAGGAATGCGAAACAATCGAGTTAGCTTCAAATCCAAGCAAAACACATGATTTAGCTTCAAATCAATGCGAAGTTGAAGGCTTTGCTTCAAATCCATGCGAAGCGAATGGTTTAGCTTCAAATACTTGTGATATACACGATTTATCTTCAAATGCAGGCGAAAAAAAACGAGTTAGCTTCAAATCCATGCGAAACACATGGTTTAGCTTCAAATACTTGTGATATACATGAATTAGCTTCAAATGCAGGCGAAACAAACCAGTAGGCTTCAAAACCATGCGACGTAGGAGGCTTAGATTCAAATCCATGCGAAGCGAATGGTTTAGCTTGAAATACTTGTGATATACATGATTTAGCTTCAACTGCATGCGAAACGAACGAGTTAGCTTCAAATCCAAGCGAAACACATGATTTAGCTTCAAATTCTTGCGAATCAAATGGTTTAGCTTCAAATCCTTGCGATGCAAATGGTTTAGCTTTAAATACTTGTTTATACATAATTTAGGTTCAACTGCATGCGAAACAAACGAATTAGCTTCAAATGCAAGCGGAACACATGATTTAGATTCAAATTCATGCGAAGTAGGAGGCTTAGATTCAAATCCATGCGAAACGAATGGTTTAGCTTCAATTACTTTGTGATATACATGATTTAGCTTCAACTGCATGCGAAACAAACGAGTTAGCTTCAAATCCAAGCGAAACACATGATTTAGCTTCAATTTCATATAAAGTATAAGTCTTAGCTTCAAATACATGCGAAATAAATGGTTTAGCTTCAAATACATGTTTTATACATGTATTTAGCATAAACTGCATTGCGAAACAATCGAGTTAGCTTCTAATCCAAACTTCAAATCAATGCGAAGTAGAAGGAATGCGAAACAATCGAGTTAGCTTCAAATCCAAGCAAAACACATGATTTAGCTTCAAATCAATGCGAAGTAGAAGGCTTGGCTTCAAATCCATGCGAAGCGAATGGTTTAGCTTCAAATACTTGTGATATACACGATTTATCTTCAAATGCAGGCGAAAAAAAACGAGTTAGCTTCAAATCCATGCGGAACACATGGTTTAGCTTCAAATACTTGTGATATACATGAATTAGCTTCAAATGCAGGCGAAACAAACCAGTAGGCTTCAAAAACAAGCGATACACATGATTTAGATTCAAATTCATGCGAAGTAGGAGGCTTAGCTTCAAATCCATGCGAAACAAATGGTATAGCTTCAAATACTTGTGATATACATGATTTAGCTTTAACTGCATGCGAAACAAACGAGTTAGCTTCAAATCCAAGCGAAACACATGATTTAGCTTGAAATCAATGCGAAGTAGAAGGCTTAGCTTCAAATCAATGCGAAACAAATGGTTTAGCTTTAAATACTTGTGATATACATGACTTTGAGCTGTATGCGAATCAAACGAGTTAGCTTCAAATCCAAGAGAAACACAAGATTTAGCTTCCAATCAATGCGAAGTAGAAGGCTTAGCATCTAATCCATGCGATACAAATGATTTAGCTTCATATACTTGCGATATAACTGATATAGATTCAAATGCAGGCGAAACAAGAGAGTTAGCTTCCAATCCAAGCGTAACACATGATTTAGCTTCAAATCAATGCGAAGTAGAAGGCTTAGCTTCAAATCCATGCGAAACAAATGGTTTAACTTCAGATACTTGTGATATACATGATTTATCTTCAAATGCAGGCGAAAAAAACGAGTTAGCTTCAAAGCCATGCGAAACACATGGTTTAGCTTCAAATCAATGCAAAGTAGTAGCCTTAGTTTCAAATTTATGCGAAACGAATGATTTGGCTTCAAATACTTGCGAATATAAGCGATATAGCTTCAACTGCATGCGAAACAAACGAGTTAGCTTCAAATCCAAGCGAAACACATGATTTAGATTCAAATTCATGCGACGTAGGAGGCTTAGATTCAAATCCATGCGAAACGAACGGTTTAGCTTCAAATACTTGTGATATACATGATTTAGATTCAACTGCATGCGAAACAAACGAGTTAGCTTCAAATCCAAGTGAAACACATGATTTAGATTCAAATTCATGCGACGTAGGAGGCTTAGATTCAAATCCATGCGAAACGAACGGTTTAGCTTCAAATACTTGTGATATACATGATTTAGCTTCGACTGCATGCGAAACAAACGAGTTAGCTTCAAATCCAAGCGAAACACATGATTTAGCTTCAAATTCTTGCGAATCACATGGTTTAGCTTCAAATCCTTGCGATGCAAATGGTTTAGCTTCAAATACTTGTTTATACATAATTTAGCTTCAACTGCATGCGAAACAAACCAGTAGGCTTCAAAACCAAGCGATACACATGATTTAGATTCAAATTCATGCGAAGTAGGAGGCTTAGCTTCAAATCCAAGCGAAACACATGATTTAGCTTGAAATCAATGCGAAGTAGAAGCCCTAGTTTCAAATTCATGCGAATCGAATGATTTGGTTTCAAATACTTGCGAATATAAGCGATATAGCTTAAACTGCATGCGAAACAAACGATTTAGCTTCAAATCCAAGCGAAACACATGATTTAGCTTCAAGTTCTTGCGAATAACATGGTTTAGCTTCAAATCCTTGCGATGCAAATGGTTTAGCTTCAAATACTTGTTTATACATAATTTAGCTTCAACAGCAGGCGAAACAAACGAATTAGCTTCAAATGCAAGCGAAACACATGATTTAGATTCAAATTCATGCGAAGTAGGAGGCTTAGATTCAAGTCCATGCGAAACGAATGGTTTAGCTTCAAATACTTATGATTTACATGATTCAGCTTCAACTGCATGCGAAAAAAAGGAATTAGCTTTAAATCAAAGCGAAACACATAATTCAGCTTCAAATACGTTCGAAACACATGGTTTAGCTTAATATTCATGCAAAACAAATGGTTTAGTTTCATAGCTTCACATTCTTGCGAAACAGATGGTTTAGATTCAGATACTTGTGATGTACATGTTTTAGCTTCAACTGCATGCGAAACAACCGTGTTAGCTTCAAATCCAAGCAAAACACATGATTTATCTTCAAATCAATGCGAAGTTGAAGGCTTTGCTTCAAATCCATGCGAAGCGAATGGTTTAGCTTCAAATACTTGTGATATACACGATTTATCTTCAAATGCAGGCGAAAAAAACGAGTTAGCTTCAAATCCATGCGAAACACATGGTTTAGCTTCAAATACTTGTGATTTACATGATTTATCTTCTACTGCATGCGAAAGAAACGAATTAGCTTCAAATGCAAGCGAAACGCATAATTCAGCTTCAAATACGTTCGAAACACATGGTTCAGATTAATATTCATGCAAAACAAATGGTTCAGCTTCAAATACTTGTGATATACATGAATTAGCTTCAAATGCAGGCGAAACAAACCAGTAGGCTTCAAAACCAAGCGATACACATGATTTAGATTCAAATTCATGCGACGTAGGAGGCTTAGATTCAAATCCATGCGAAACGAACGGTTTAGCTTCAAATACTTGTGATATACATGATTTAGCTTTAACTGCATGCGAAACAAACGAGTTAGCTTCAAATCCAAGCGAAACACATGATTTAGATTCAAATTCATGCGACGTAGGAGTCTTAGATTCAAATCCATGCGAAACGAACGGTTTAGATTAAAATACTTGTGATATACCTGATTTAGCTTCAACTGCATGTGAAACAAACGAGTTAGCTTCAAATCCAAGCGAAACACATGATTTAGCTTGAAACCAATGCGAAGTAGAAGCCCTAGTTTCAAATTCATGCGAATCGAATGATTTGGTTTCAAATACTTGCGAATATAAGCGATATAGCTTCAACTGCATGCGAAACAAACGAGTTAGCTTCAAATCCAAGCGAAACACATGATTTAGCTTCAAATTCTTGCGAATCACATGGTTTAGCTTCAAATCCTTGCTATGCAAATGGTTTAGCTTCAAATACTTGTTTATACATAATTTAGCTTCAACTGCATGCGAAACAAACGAATTAGCTTCAAATGCAAGCGAAACACATGATTTAGATTCAAATTCATGCGAAGTAGGAGGCTTAGATTCAAATCCATGCGAAACGAATGGTTTAGCTTCAAATACTTGTGATATACATGATTTAGCTTCAACTGCATGCGGAACAATCGAGTTAGCTTCAAATCCAAGCGAAACACATGATTTAGCTTCGAATCATTGCGCATTAGAAGGCTTAGCTTCAAATCCATGGGATACAAATGGTTTAGCTTCGAATACTTGTGATATACATGATTTAGCTTCAACTGCATGCGAAACAAACGAATTAGCTTCAAATCCATGCGAAACACATGGTTTAGCTTCAAATACTTGTGATTTACATGATTTAGCTTCAACTGCATGCGAAACAAACGGATTAGCTTCAAATGCAAGCGAAACACATGATTTAGCTTCAAATTCATGCGAATCACATGGTTCAGCTTCATAGCTTCATATTCTTGCGAAACAGATGGTTTAGTTTCAGATACTTGTGATAAACAAGAATTAGCTTCAACTGCATGCGATACAAACGCCTTAACTTCAAATCCAAGCGAAACACTTGATTTAGTTTCAAATGAATGCGAAGTAGAAGGCTTAGCTTCAAATCCATGCGAATCACATGATTTAGCTCCAAATCAATGCGAAGTAGAAGGCGTAGCATCACGTCCATGCGACACATCTGATTTAGCTTCAAATACTTGCGATATAAGTGATATAGCTTCAAATGCGGGAGAAACAAACGAGTTAACTTCAAATCCATGCGAAACACATGATTTAGCTTCAAATCAATGCGAAGTAGAAGGCTTAGCTTTAAATACATGAGAAACAAATGATTTATCTTCAGATAATTGCGATATATGTGATATAGCTTCAAATCCATGCGAAACACATGATTTATCTTCAAATGCAGGCGAAAAAAAATGAGTTAGCTTCAAATCCATGCGAAACACATGATTTATCTTCAAATCAATGCGAAGTAGAAGGCTTAGCTTCAAATCCATGCGAATCACATGATTTAGCTTCAAATCAATGCGAAGTAGAAGGCGTAGCATCATATCCATGCGACACATATGATTTAGCTTCAAATACTTGCGATATAAGTGATATAGCTTCAAATGCGGGAGAAACAAACGAGTTAACTTCAAATCCATGCGAAACACATGATTTAGCTTCAAATCAATGCGAAGTAGAAGGCTTAGCTTTAAATACATGAGAAACAAATGATTTATCTTCAGATAATTGCGATATATGTGATATAGCTTCAAATCCATGCGAAACACATGATTTATCTTCAAATGCAGGCGAAAAAAAATGAGTTAGCTTCAAATCCATGCGAAACACATGGTTTAGCTTCAGATACTTGCGATATAAATGATACAGCTCCAAATGCAGGCGAAACAAATGAGTAAGCTTCAAATCCAAGCGAAACACATGATTTAGCTTCAAATCCATGCGATTTGGATAGTGTAGCTTCAAATCCATGCGTAACACATGATTTAGCTTCAAATCAATGCGAAGTAGAAGGCTTATCTTCTAATCCATGCGGAACGAATGGATTAGCTTCAGATACTTATGATATACATAATTTAGCTTCAACTGCGTGCGAAACAAACGAGTTAGCTTCAAATCCAAGCGAACCACTTGAATTAGCTACAAATCAATGCGATGTAGAAGGTTTAGCTTCAAATCCCTGCGAAACATATGATTTAGCTTCAGATACTTGCGATATAAGTGATATATTTTCAAATGCAGGCGAAACGAACGAGTTAGCTTCAAATCCATTGGAAACAAATGATTTAGCTTCAGGTACTTGTGGTATAAGTGATATAGCTTCAAATGCAGGCGAAACAAATGAGTTAGCTACAAATCCATGTGAAACACATTGTTTAGCTTCAAATCAATGGGATGTAGAAGGCTTAGCTTTAAATCCAAGCGAAACACATGATTTAGCTTCAAATCAGTGCGATGTAGAAGTTTTAGCTTCAAATCCAAGCGAAACACATGATTTAGCTTCAGATACTTGCGCTATAAATGATACAGCTCCAAATGCAGGCGAAACAAATGAGTAAGCTTCAAATCCAAGCGAAACACATGATTTAGCTTCAAATCAATGCGATTTGGATAGTGTAGCTTCAAATCCATGCGTAACACATGATGTAGCCTCAAATCAATACCATGTAGAATGTTTAGCTTCAATTCCATGCGAAACGAATTATTTAGGTTCAGATACTTGCGATAAAAGTGATATAGCTTCAAATGCAGGAGACGCAAACGAGTTAGCTTCAAATCCATGCGGAACAAATGATTTAGCTTCAAATACTTGCGATGTAAGTAATATAGATTCAACTGCAGGCGAAACAAACGAGATAGCTTCAAATCCATTCGAATCAAATGGTTTGGCTTCAAATACTTGTGATATTCATGATTTAAATTCGACTGCAGGCTAAACAAACGAGGTAGCTTGAAATCCATGCGAAACATATTATTTAGCTTCAGATCAATGCGAAGTAGAAGACTTAGCTTCAAATCCATGCAGAGCAAATGGTTTTGCTTCAAATACTTGCGATATATGCGATTTAGGTTCAACTGCATGCGAAACAAACTAGATAACTTCAAATCCAAGCGAAACACTTGATTTGGCTTCAAATCAATGCGATGTAGATGGATTACCTTCAGATCCATGAGAAACAAATGATTTAGCTTCAGATACTTGCGATATAAGTGATATATTTTCAAATGCAGGCGAGACGAACGAGTTAGCTTCAAATCCATTAGAAACAAATGATTTAGCTTCAGGTACTTGCGGTATAAGTGATATAGCTTCAAATGCAGGCGAAACAAACGAGTTAGCTACAAATTCATGTGAAATACATGATTCAGCTTCAAATCTATGCAAAGTAGAAGGCTTATCGTCAAATCCATGCAGAACAAATGGATTAGCTTCAAATATTTGTGATATACATGATTTAGCTCCAACTGCATCCGAAACAAACGAGTTAGCTACAAATCCTTGTGAAATACATGATTCAGCTTCAAATCAATGCGAAGTAGAAGGCTTAGCTTCAACTGCTTGCGGAACAAACGAGTTAGCTTCTAATCCAAGCGAAACATATGATTTATGTTCAAATCAATGCGAAGTAGAAGGCTTACCTTCAACTGCATGCGGAACAAACGAGTTAGCTTCAAATCGAAGCGAAACACATGATTTAGATGCAAATCAATGAGATGTAGAAGGTTTAGCTTCAAATCCAAGCGAAACACATGATTTAGCTTCAGATACTTGCGATATAAATGATACAGCTCCAAATGCAGGCGAAACAAATGAGTAAGCTTCAAATCCAAGCGAAACACATGATTTAGCTTCAAATCCATGCGATTTGGATAGTGTAGCTTCAAATCCATGCGTAACACATGATTTAGCTTCAAATCAATGCGAAGTAGAAGGCTTATCTTCTAATCCATGCGGAACGAATGGATTAGCTTCAGATACTTATGATATACATAATTTAGCTTCAACTGCGTGCGAAACAAACGAGTTAGCTTCAAATCCAAGCGAACCACTTGAATTAGCTACAAATCAATGCGATGTAGAAGGTTTAGCTTCAAATCCCTGCGAAACATATGATTTAGCTTCAGATACTTGCGATATAAGTGATATATTTTCAAATGCAGGCGAAACGAACGAGTTAGCTTCAAATCCATTGGAAACAAATGATTTAGCTTCAGGTACTTGTGGTATAAGTGATATAGCTTCAAATGCAGGCGAAACAAATGAGTTAGCTACAAATCCATGTGAAACACATTGTTTAGCTTCAAATCAATGGGATGTAGAAGGCTTAGCTTCAAATCCAAGCGAAACACATGATTTAGCTTCAGATACTTGCGCTATAAATGATATAGCTCCAAATGCAGGCGAAACAAATGAGTAAGCTTCAAATCCAAGCGAAACACATGATTTAGCTTCAAATCAATGCGATTTGGATAGTGTAGCTTCAAATCCATGCGTAACACATGATGTAGCCTCAAATCAATACCATGTAGAATGTTTAGCTTCAATTCCATGCGAAACGAATTATTTAGGTTCAGATACTTGCGATATAAGTGATATAGCTTCAAATGCAGGAGACGCAAACGAGTTAGCTTCAAATCCATGCGGAACAAATGATTTAGCTTCAGATACTTGCGATATAAGTGATATAGCTTCAAATGCAGGCTAAACAAACGAGTTAGCTTCAAATCCAAGCGAGACACATGATTTAGCTTCAAATCAAAGCGTAGTAGAAGGCTTGGCTCCAAATCCATGCGAAACGAATGATTTGGCCTCAAATACTTGCCTTATAAATGATATAGCTTCAACTGCAGGCGAAACAAACGAGTTACCTTCAAATCCTTGCAAACCACATGATTAAGCTTCAAATCCATGCGAAACATATTATTTAGCTTCAGATCAATGCGAAGTAGAAGACTTAGCTTCAAATCCATGCAGAGCAAATGGTTTTGCTTCAAATACTTGCGATATATGCGATTTAGGTTCAACTGCATGCGAAACAAACTAGATAACTTCAAATCCAAGCGAAACACTTGATTTGGCTTCAAATCAATGCGATGTAGATGGATTACCTTCAGATCCATGAGAAACAAATGATTTAGCTTCAGATACTTGCGATATAAGTGATATATTTTCAAATGCAGCGAGACGAACGAGTTAGCTTCAAATCCATTAGAAACAAATGATTTAGCTTCAGGTACTTGCGCTATAACTGATATAGCTTCAAATGCAGGCGAAACAAACGAGTTAGCTACAAATCCATGTGAAATACATGATTCAGCTTCAAATCTATGCAAAGTAGAAGGCTTATCGTCAAATCCATGCAGAACAAATGGATTAGCTTCAAATATTTGTGATATACATGATTTAGCTCCAACTGCATCCGAAACAAACGAGTTAGCTACAAATCCTTGTGAAATACATGATTCAGCTTCAAATCAATGCGAAGTAGAAGGCTTAGCTTCAACTGCTTGCGGAACAAACGAGTTAGCTTCTAATCCAAGCGAAACATATGATTTATGTTCAAATCAATGCGAAGTAGAAGGCTTACCTTCAACTGCATGCGGAACAAACGAGTTAGCTTCAAATCGAAGCGAAACACATGATTTAGATGCAAATCAATGAGATGTAGAAGGTTTAGCTTCAAATCCAAGCGAAACACATGATTTAGCTTCAGATACTTGCGATATAAATGATACAGCTCCAAATGCAGGCGAAACAAATGAGTAAGCTTCAAATCCAAGCGAAACACATGATTTAGCTTCAAATCAATGCGATTTGGATAGTGTAGCTTCAAATCCATGCGTAACACATGATTTAGCTTCAAATCAATGCGAAGTAGAAGGCTTATCTTCTAATCCATGCGGAACGAATGGATTAGCTTCAGATACTTATGATATACATAATTTAGCTTCAACTGCGTGCGAAACAAACGAGTTAGCTTCAAATCCAAGCGAACCACTTGAATTAGCTCCAAATCAATGCGATGTAGAAGGTATAGCTTCAAATCCCTGCGAAACATATGATTTAGCTTCAGATACTTGCGATATAAGTGATATATTTTCAAATGCAGGCGAAACGAACGAGTTAGCTTCAAATCCATTAGAAACAAATGAATTAGCTTCAGGTACTTGTGGTATAAGTGATATAGGTTCAAATGCAGGCGAAACAAATGAGTTAGCTACAAATCCATGTGAAACACATTGTTTAGCTTCAAATCAATGGGATGTAGAAGGCTTAGCTTTAAATCCAAGCGAAAAGAATGGTTTAGCTTCAAATATTTTTGCCATACATAATTTAGCTTCAACTGCATGCGAAACAAACGAGTTAGCTTCAAATCCATGCGAAACACATGATTTAGGTTCAAATCAATGCCAAGTAGAAGGCTTAGCTTCAAATCTATGCGAAACACATGATTTAGGTTCAAATCAATGCCAAGTAGAAGGCTTAGCTTCAACTGCATGCGGAACAAACGAGTTAGCTTCGAATCCAAGCAAAACACATGATTTAGCTTCAAATCAATTCGAAGTAAAAGGCTTGGCTTCAAAACCATGCGACACAAATGATTTAGCATCAGATACTTGCGATATAAGTGATACAGCTTCAAATCAATGCGAACTAGATATCTTAGTTTCAAATCCATGCGAAACAAATGATCTACCTTCAAATACTTGCGGTATAAATGATATAGCTCCAAATGCAGGCGAAACAAATGAGTTAGCTTCAAATCCATGCGAAACACATGATTTAGCTGCGAATCAATGCGATGTAGAAGGTTTAGCTTCAAATCCAAGCGACACACATGATTTAGCTTCAAATCAATGCGATGTAGAAGGTTTAGCTTCAATTCCATGCGACACAAATTATTTAGCTTCAAATCAATGCGATGTAGAAGGTTTAGCTTCAAATCCACGCGAAACAAATGATTTAGCATCTGATAATAGCGATATAATTGATATAGCTTCAAATGCAGACGAATCAAGCGAGTTAGCTTCAAAATCCATGCGATACACATGATGTAGCTTCAAATCAATGCGAAGTAGAAGGATTAGTTTCAAATCCATGCGGAAAAAACGTTTGAGCTTCAAACACTTCGGATATAGGTGATATAGCTTCAGCTGCATGCGAAGCAAACTAGTTAGATTCAAGTCCATGCGAAACACATGAGTTAGCTGCAAATCAATGCGATGTAGAAGGTTTAGCTTCAAATCCATGCGAAACAAATGATTTAGCATCTGATAATAGCGATATAATTGATATAGCTTCAAATGCAGGCGAAACAAACGAGTTAGCTTCAAATCCATGCAAAACACATGATTCAGCTTCAAATCAATGCGATGTAGAAGGTTTAGCTTCAAATCCATGCGACACAAATGATTTAGCGTCAGATACTTGCGATATAAGTGATATAGCTTCAAATGAATGCGAAACAAACGGGTTAGCTTCAACTCCATGCGAAACACATGATTTAGCTTCAAATCAATAAGATGTAGCAGGTTTAGCTTCAAATCAATGCGATGTAGAAGGTTTAGCTCCCTCTTCAATGCGAAACAAATGATTTAGCTTCAAACACTTGGGATATATTTTGATATAGCTTCAAATGCAGACGAATCAAATGAGTTAGCTTCAAAATCCATGCGATACACATGTTGTAGCTTCAAATCAATGCGAAGTAGAAGGATTAGCTTCAAATCCATGGGGAACAAACGATTGAGCTTTAAACACTTCGGATATAGGTGATATAGTTTCATCTGCATGCGAAACAAACGAGTTAGCTTCAAGATCATGCGAAACACATGATTTAGCTGCAAATCAATGCGATGTAGAAGGTTGAGTTTCAAATCCATGCGAAACAAATGATTTAGCATCAGATACTTGTTATATAAGTGATATAGCTTCAAATGCAGGGGAAACAAACGAGTTAGCTACAAATCCATGCAAAACACATGATTAAGCTGCAAATCAATGCATGTAGAAGGTTTAGCTTCAAATCCATGCGATAAAAATGATTTAGCATCTGATACTTGCGATACAATTGATATAGCTTCAAATGCAGGGGAAACAAACGAGTTAGCTACAAATCCATGCAAAACACATGATTAAGCTGCAAATCAATGCATGTAGAAGGTTTAGCTTCAAATCCACGCGAAACACATGATTTAGATTCAGATCTTTGCGATGTAGAAGGTTTAGCTTCAAATCCAAGCGAAAAACATAATTTAGCTTCAAATCAATGCGATGTAGAAGATTTAGCTTCAAATCCATGCGAAACACATGATTTAGCTTTAGATCTTTGCGATGTAGAAGGTTTAGCTTCAAATCCATGCGAAACAAATGGTTTAGCTACATATACTTGTGATATACGTAATTTAGATTTAGCTGCAAATGAATGCGATGTAGAAGATTTAGTTTCAAATCCTTGGGAAACAAATGATTTAGCTTCAGATGCTTGCGATATAAGTGATAAAGCTTCAAAAGCAGGGGAAACAAACGAGTTAGCTTCAAATCCATGCAAAACACATGATTAAGCTTCAAATCAATGCGATGTAGAAGGTTTATCTTCAAATACATGCGACACAAATGATTTAGCATCAGATACATGCGCTATAAGTGATAAAACTTCAAATGAATGCGAAACAAACGAGTTAGCTTCAAATCCATGCGAGACACATCATTTAGCTTCAAATCAATGCGATGTAGAAGGTTTAGCTTACAATCCATGCAAAACACGTGATTTAACTTCCAATTAATGCGAAGTAGAAAGCTTAGCTTCAAATCCATGCGAATCAAATGGTTTAGCTTCAAATACTTGTGATATACGTTATTTAGATTGAACTGCATGCGCAACGAACGAGTTAGCTTCAAATCCATGAGATACACATGATTTAGCTTCAAACGAATGCGATGTAGAAGGTTTAGCTTCAAATCCATGCGATACACAAGATTTAGCTTCAAATCAATGCGATGTAGTAGGTTCAGCTTCAAATCGATGCGACACATATGATTTAGCTTCAAATACTTGCGATATAAGTGATATAGCTTCAAAAGCTGGAGGAACAAGCGATGTAGCTTCAATTCCATGCGAAACAAATGATTTAGCTTCAAATCAATGCAGTGTAGAAGGCTTAGCTTCAAATTCATGGGAAACAATTGGTTTAGTTACAAATACTTGTGATATACATTATTTAGCTACAACTGCATGCGAAACAAACGAGTTAGCATCAAATCCATGCGAAACACATGATTAAGCTTCAAATCAATGCGATGTAGATGGTTTTCTTCAAATCCATGCGATACACAAGATTTAGCTTCAAATCAATGCGATGTAGTAGGTTCAGCTTCAAATCCATGCGATATAAGTGATATAGCTTCAAATGCAGGATGAACAAACGAGGTAGCTTTAATTCCATGCGAAACAAATGATTTAGCTTCAAATCAATGCGATGTAGAAGGTTTAGCTTCAAATCAATAAGAGGTAGAAGGTTTAGCTTCAAATCAATAGAATGTAGAAGGTTTAGCTACAAATCAATGTGATGTAGAAGGTTTAGCTTCAAATCCATACTAAACACATGATTTAGCTTCAAATCAATGCGAAGGACAAGGCTTAGATTCAAATCCATGCGAAACAAATGATTTAGCTTCAAATCAATGCGAAGTAGAAGGCATAGCTTCAAATCCATGCGAAGCAAATGGTTTAGCTACATATACTTGTGATATACATTATGTAGCTACAACTGCATGCGAAACAAACGAGTTAGCTACAAATCCATGCAAAACACATGATTAAGCTGCAAATCAATGCATGTAGAAGGTTTAGCTTCAAATCCATGCGATAAAAATGATTTAGCATCTGATACTTGCGATACAATTGATATAGCTTCAAATGCAGGGGAAACAAACGAGTTAGCTACAAATCCATGCAAAACACATGATTAAGCTGCAAATCAATGCATGTAGAAGGTTTAGCTTCAAATCCACGCGAAACACATGATTTAGATTCAGATCTTTGCGATGTAGAAGGTTTAGCTTCAAATCCAAGCGAAAAACATAATTTAGCTTCAAATCAATGCGATGTAGAAGATTTAGCTTCAAATCCATGCGAAACACATGATTTAGCTTTAGATCTTTGCGATGTAGAAGGTTTAGCTTCAAATCCATGCGAAACAAATGGTTTAGCTACATATACTTGTGATATACGTAATTTAGATTTAGCTGCAAATGAATGCGATGTAGAAGATTTAGTTTCAAATCCTTGGGAAACAAATGATTTAGCTTCAGATGCTTGCGATATAAGTGATAAAGCTTCAAAAGCAGGGGAAACAAACGAGTTAGCTTCAAATCCATGCAAAACACATGATTAAGCTTCAAATCAATGCGATGTAGAAGGTTTATCTTCAAATACATGCGACACAAATGATTTAGCATCAGATACATGCGCTATAAGTGATAAAACTTCAAATGAATGCGAAACAAACGAGTTAGCTTCAAATCCATGCGAGACACATCATTTAGCTTCAAATCAATGCGATGTAGAAGGTTTAGCTTACAATCCATGCAAAACACGTGATTTAACTTCCAATTAATGCGAAGTAGAAAGCTTAGCTTCAAATCCATGCGAATCAAATGGTTTAGCTTCAAATACTTGTGATATACGTTATTTAGATTGAACTGCATGCGCAACGAACGAGTTAGCTTCAAATCCATGAGATACACATGATTTAGCTTCAAACGAATGCGATGTAGAAGGTTTAGCTTCAAATCCATGCGATACACAAGATTTAGCTTCAAATCAATGCGATGTAGTAGGTTCAGCTTCAAATCGATGCGACACATATGATTTAGCTTCAAATACTTGCGATATAAGTGATATAGCTTCAAAAGCTGGAGGAACAAGCGATGTAGCTTCAATTCCATGCGAAACAAATGATTTAGCTTCAAATCAATGCAGTGTAGAAGGCTTAGCTTCAAATTCATGGGAAACAATTGGTTTAGCTACAAATACTTGTGATATACATTATTTAGCTACAACTGCATGCGAAACAAACGAGTTAGCATCAAATCCATGCGAAACACATGATTAAGCTTCAAATCAATGCGATGTAGATGGTTTTCTTCAAATCCATGCGATACACAAGATTTAGCTTCAAATCAATGCGATGTAGTAGGTTCAGCTTCAAATCCATGCGATATAAGTGATATAGCTTCAAATGCAGGATGAACAAACGAGGTAGCTTCAATTCCATGCGAAACAAATGATTTAGCTTCAAATCAATGCGATGTAGAAGGTTTAGCTTCAAATCAATAAGAGGTAGAAGTTTTAGCTTCAAATCAATAGAATGTAGAAGGTTTAGCTACAAATCAATGTGATGTAGAAGGTTTAGCTTCAAATCCATACTAAACACATGATTTAGCTTCAAATCAATGCGAAGGACAAGGCTTAGATTCAAATCCATGCGAAACAAATGATTTAGCTTCAAATCAATGCGAAGTAGAAGGCATAGCTTCAAATCCATGCGAAGCAAATGGTTTAGCTACATATACTTGTGATATACATTATGTAGCTACAACTGCATGCGAAACAAACGAGTTAGCTTCAAATCCATGCGAAACACATGATTTAGCTTCAAATCAATGCGATGTAGATGGTTTAGCTTCAAATCCATGCGATACACATGATTTAGCTTCAAATAAATTCGAAGGACAAGGCTTAGACTCAAATCCATGCGAAACAAATGGTTTAGCTACAAATACTTGTGATATACATTATTTAGCTACAACTGCATGCGAAACAAACGAGTTAGCATCAAATCCATGCGAAACACATGATTTAGCTTCAAATCAATGCGATGTGGAAGGTTTAGCTTACAATCCATGCAAAACACATGATTTAACTTCCAATTAATGCGAAGTAGAAAGCTTAGCTTCAAATCCATGCGAATCAAATGGTTTAGCTTCAAATACTTGTGATATACGTTATTTAGATTGAACTGCATGCGCAACGAACGAGTTAGCTTCAAATCCATGAGATACACATGATTTAGCTTCAAATCAATGCGATTTAGAAGGTTTAGCTTACAATCCATGCAAAACACGTGATTTAACTTCCAATTCATGCGAAGTAGAAAGCTTAGCTTCAAATCCATGCGAATCAAATGGTTTAGCTTCAAATACTTGTGATATACGTTATTTAGATTGAACTGCATGCGCAACGAACGAGTTAGCTGCAAATCCATGAGATACACATGATTTAGCTTCAAACCAATGCGATGTAGAAGGATTAGCTTCAAATCCATGCGATACACAAGATTTAGCTTCAAATCAATGCGATGTAGTAGGTTCAGCTTCAAATCCATGCGACACATATGATTTAGCTTCAAATACTTGCGATATAAGTGATATAGCTTCAAAAGCTGGGGGAACAAGCGATGTAGCTTCAATTCCATGCAAAACAAATGATTTAGCTTCAAATCAATGCGGAGTAGAAGGCTTAGCTTCAAATTCTTGGGAAACAATTGGTTTCGCTACAAATACTTGTGATATACATTATTTAGCTACAACTGCATGCGAAACAAACGAGTTAGCATCAAATCCATGCGAAACACATGATTAAGCTTCAAATCAATGCGATGTAGATGGTTTTCTTCAAATCCATGCGATACACAAGTTTTAGCTTCAAATCAATGCGATGTAGTAGGTTCAGCTTCAAATCCATGCGATACTAGTGATATAGCTTCAAATGCAGGAGGAACATACGAGGTAGCTTCAATTCCATGCGAAACAAATGATTTAGCTTCAAATCAATGCGATGTAGAAGGTTTTGCTTCAAATCAATAAGAGGTAGAAGGTTTAGCTTCAAATCAATAGAATGTAGAAGGTTTAGCTACAAATCAATGCGATGTAGAAGGTTTAGCTTCAAATCCATACGAAACACATGATTTAGCTTCAAATCAATTCGAAGGACAAGGCTTAGATTCAAATCCATGCGAAACAAATGATTTAGCTTCAAATCAATGCGAAGTAGAAGGCTTAGCTTCAAATTCATGGGAAATAATTGGTTTAGCTACAAATACTTGTGATATACATTATTTAGCTACAACTGCATGCGAAACAAACGAGTTAGCATCAAATCCATGCGAAACACATGATTAAGCTTCAAATCAATGCGATGTAGAAGTTTTAGCTTCAAATCAATAAGAGGTAGAAGGTTTAGCTTCAAATCAATAGAATGTAGAAGGTTTAGCTACAAATCAATGCGATGTAGAAGGTTTAGCTTCAAATCCATACGAAACACATGATTTAGCTTCAAATCAATTCGAAGGACAAGGCTTAGATTCAAATCCATGCGAAACAAATGATTTAGCTTCAAATCAACGCGAAGTAGAAGGCATAGCTTCAAATCCATGCGAAACAAATGGTTTAGCTACAAATACTTGTGATATACATTATGTAGCTACAACTGCATGCGAAACAAACGAGTTAGCTTCAAATCCATGCGAAACACATGATTTAGCTTCAAATAAATTCGAAGGACAAGGCTTAGACTCAAATCCATGCGAAACAAATGATTTAGCTTCAAATGAATGCGAAGTAGAAGGCTTAGATTCAAATCTATGCGAAACACATGATTAAGCTTCAAATCAATGCGATGTAGATGGTTTTCTTGAAATTCATGCAATACACAAGATTTAGTTTCAAATCAATGCGATGTAGTAGGTTCAGCTTCAAATCCATGCGATATAAGTGATATAGCTTCAAATGCAGGAGGAACAAACGAGGTAGCTTCAATTCCATGCGAATCAAATGATTTAGGTTCAAATAAATTCGAAGGACGAGGCTTAGACTCAAATCCATGCGAAACAAATGGTTTAGCTACAAATACTTGTGATATACATTATTTAGCTACAACTGCATGCGAAACAAACGAGTTAGCATCAAATCCATGCGAAACACATGATTTAGCTTCAAATCAATGCGATGTAGAAGGTTTAGCTTACAATCCATGCAAAACACGTGATTTAACTTCCAATTAATGCGAAGTAGAAAGCTTAGCTTCAAATAAATGCGAATCAAATGGTTTAGCTTCAAATACTTGTGATATACGTTATTTAGATTGAACTGCATGCGCAACGAACGAGTTAGCTTCAAATCCATGAGATACACATGATTTAGCTTCAAATCAATGCGATGTAGAAGGTTTAACTTCCAATCCATGCAAATCACGTGATTTAACTTCCAATTAATGCGAAGTAGAAAGCTTAGTTTCAAATCCATGCGAATCAAATGGTTTAGCTTCAAATACTTGTGATATACGTTATTTAGATTGAACTGCATGCGCAAAGAATGAGTTAGCTTCAAATCCATGAGATACACATGATTTAGCTTCAAACCAATGCGATGTAGAAGGATTAGCTTCAAATCCATGCGATACATATGATTTAGCTTCAAATACTTGCGATATAAGTGATATAGTTTCAAAAGCTGGGGGAACAAGCGATGTAGCTTCAATTCCATGCAAAACAAATGATTTAGCTTCAAATCAATGCGGAGTAGAAGGCTTAGCTTCAAATTCTTGGGAAACAATTGGTTTAGCTACAAATACTTGTGATATACATTATTTAGCTACAACTGCATGCGAAACAAACGAGTTAGCATCAAATCCATGCGAAACACATGATTAAGCTTCAAATCAATGCGATGTAGATGGTTTTCTTCAAATCCATGCGATACACAAGTTTTAGCTTCAAATCAATGCGATGTAGTAGGTTCAGCTTCAAATCCATGCGATATAAGTGATATAGCTTCAAATGCAGGAGGAACAAACGAGGTAGCTTCAATTCCATGCGAAACAAATGATTTAGCTTCAAATCAATGCGATGTAGAAGGTTTAGCTTCAAATCAATAAGAGGTAGAAGGTTTAGCTTCAAATCAATAGAATGTAGAAGGTTTAGCTTCAAAACCATACGAAACACATGGTTTAGCTTCAAGTAAATTCGAAGGACAAGGCTTAGATTCAAATCCATGCGAAACAAATGATTTAGCTTCAAATGAATGCGAAGTAGAAGGCTTAGCTTCAAATCCATGCGAATCAAATGGTTTAGCTTCAAATACTTGTGATATACGTTATTTAGATTGAACTGCATGCGCAACGAACGAGTTAGCTTCAAATCCATGAGATACACATGATTTAGCTTCAAACCAATGCGATGTAGAAGGTTTAGCTTCAAATCCATGCGATACACATGATTTAGCTTCAAATCAATTCGAAGGACAAGACTTAGATTCAAATCCATGCGAAACAAATGATTTGGCTTCAAATCAATGCGAAGTAGAAGGCATAGCTTCAAATCCATGCGAAACAAATGGTTTAGCTACAAATAATTGTGGTATACATTATGTAGCTACAACTGCATGCGAAAAAAACGAGTTAGCTTCAAATCCATGCGAAACACATGATTTAGCTTCAAATCAATGCGATGTAGAAGGTTTAGCTTAAAATCCATGCGATACACAAGATTTAGCTTCAAATCAATGCGATGTAGTAGGTTCAGCTTCAAATCCATGCGACACATATGTTTTAGCTTCAAATACTTGCGATATAAGTGATATAGCTTTAAATACTGTAGGAACAAACGAGGTAGCTTCAAATCCATGCGAGACACATTATTTAGCTTCAAATCAATTCAATGTAGAAGGTTTAGCTTCAAATCCATACGAAACACATGATTTAGCTTCAAATCAATTCGAAGGACAAGGTTTAGATTCAAATCCATGCGAAACAAATGATTTAGCTTCAAATGAATGCGAAGTAGAAGGCTTAGCTTCAAATCCATGCAAAACAAATGGTTTAGCAACAAATACTTGTGATATACATTATTAAGATACAATTGCATGCAAAACGAACGAGTTAGCTTCAAATCCATGCGAAACACATGATTTAGCTGCAAATCAATGCGATGTAGTAGGTTCAGCTTCAAATCCATGCGACACATATGTTTTAGCTTCAAATACTTGCGATATAAGTGATATAGCTTTAAATACTGTAGGAACAAACGAGGTAGCTTCAATTCCATGCGAGACACATGATTTAGCTTCAAATGAATGCGAAGTAGAAGGCTTAGCTTCAAATCCATGCAAAACAAATGGTTTAGCTACAAATACTTGTGATATACATTATTAAGCTACAACTGCATGCGAAACGAACGAGTTAGCTTCAAATCCATGCGAAACACATGATTTAGCTGCAAATCAATGTGATGTAGAAGGCTTAGCTTCAAATCCATGCGAAACAAATGATTTAGCTTCAAATGAATGCGAAGTAGATGGCTTAGCTTCAAATCCATGCAAAACAAATGGTATAGCTACAAATACTTGTGATATACATTATTAAGCTACAACTGCATGCGAAACGAACGAGTTAGCTTCAAATCCATGCGATTCACATGATTTAGCTTCAAACCAATGCGATGTAGAAGGTTTAGCTTCAAATCCATGCGATACACAAGATTTAGCTTCAAATCAATGCGATGTAGTAGGTTCAGCTTCAAATCCATGCGACACATATGTTTTAGCTTCAAATACTTGCGATATAAGTGATATAGATTTAAATACTGTAGGAACAAACGAGGTAGCTTCAAATCCATGCGAGACACATGATTTAGCTTCAAATCAATTCGATGTAGAAGGTTTAGCATCAAATCCATACGAAACACATGATTTAGCTTCAAATCAATTCGAAGGACAAGGCTTAGATTCAAATCCATGCGAAACAAATGATTTAGCTTCAAATGAATGCGAAGTAGAATGCTTAGCTTCTAATCCATGCAAAACAAATGATTTAGCTACAAATACTTGTGATATACATTATTAAGCTACAACTGCATGCGAAACGAGCGAGTTAGCTTCAAATCCATGCGAAACACATGATTTCGCTGCAAATCAATGTGATGTAGAAGGCTTAGCTTCAAATCCATGCGAAACAAATGATTTAGCTTCAAATGAATGCGAAGTAGAAGGCTTAGCTTCCAATCCATGCAAAACAAATGGTTTAGCTACAAATACTTGTGATATACATTATTAAGATACAACTGCATGCAAAACGAACGAGTTAGCTTCAAATCCATGCGAAACACATGATTTAGCTGCAAATCAATGAGATGTAGTAGGTTCAGCTTCAAATCCATGCGACACATATGTTTTAGCTTCAAATACTTGCGATATAAGTGATATAGCTTTAAATACTGAAGGAACAAACGAGGTAGCTTCAATTCCATGCGAGACACATGATTTAGCTTCAAATGGATGCGAAGTAGAAGGCTTTGCTTCAAATCCATGCAAAACAATTGGTTTAGCTACAAATTCTTGTGATATACATTATTAAGCTACAACTGCATGCGAAACGAACGAGTTAGCTTCAAATCCATGCGAAACACATGATTTAGCTGCAAATCAATGCAATGAAGAAGGTTTAGCTTCAAATCCATGCGAAACAAATGATTTAGCTTCAAATGAATGCGAAGTAGAAGGCTTAGCTTCAAATCCATGCAAAACAAATGGTTTAGCTGCAAATACTTGTGATATACATTATTAAGCTACACCTGCATGCGAAACGAACGAGTTAGCTTCCAATCCATGCGAAACACATGATTTAGCTGCAAATCAATGCGATGTAGTAGGTTCAGCTTCAAATCCATACGACACATATGTTTTAGCTTCAAATACTTGCGATATAAGTGATATAGCTTTAAATACTGTAGGAACAAACGAGGTAGCTTCAATTCCATGCGAGACACATGATTTAGCTTCAAATGAATGCGAAGTAGAAGGCTTAGCTTCAAATCCATGCAAAACAAATGGTTTAGCTACAAATACTTGTGATATACATTATTAAGCTACAACTGCATGCGAAACGAACGAGTTAGCTTCAAATCCATGCGAAACACATGATTTAGCTGCAAATCAATGTGATGTAGAAGGCTTAGCTTCAAATCCATGCGAAACAAATGATTTAGCTTCAAATGAATGCGAAGTAGATGGCTTAGCTTCAAATCCATGCAAAACAAATGGTATAGCTACAAATACTTGTGATATACATTATTAAGCTACAACTGCATGCGAAACGAACGAGTTAGCTTCAAATCCATGCGATTCACATGATTTAGCTTCAAACCAATGCGATGTAGAAGGTTTAGCTTCAAATCCATGCGATACACAAGATTTAGCTTCAAATCAATGCGATGTAGTAGGTTCAGCTTCAAATCCATGCGACACATATGTTTTAGCTTCAAATACTTGCGATATAAGTGATATAGATTTAAATACTGTAGGAACAAACGAGGTAGCTTCAAATCCATGCGAGACACATGATTTAGCTTCAAATCAATTCGATGTAGAAGGTTTAGCATCAAATCCATACGAAACACATGATTTAGCTTCAAATCAATTCGAAGGACAAGGCTTAGATTCAAATCCATGCGAAACAAATGATTTAGCTTCAAATGAATGCGAAGTAGAATGCTTAGCTTCTAATCCATGCAAAACAAATGATTTAGCTACAAACACTTGTGATATACATTATTAAGCTACAACTGCATGCGAAACGAGCGAGTTAGCTTCAAATCCATGCGAAACACATGATTTCGCTGCAAATCAATGTGATGTAGAAGGCTTAGCTTCAAATCCATGCGAAACAAATGATTTAGCTTCAAATGAATGCGAAGTAGAAGGCTTAGCTTCCAATCCATGCAAAACAAATGGTTTAGCTACAAATACTTGTGATATACATTATTAAGATACAACTGCATGCAAACGAACGAGTTAGCTTCAAATCCATGCGAAACACATGATTTAGCTGCAAATCAATGAGATGTAGTAGGTTCAGCTTCAAATCCATGCGACACATATGTTTTAGCTTCAAATCAATGCGATGAGGTATGTTCAGCTTCAAATCCATGCGATATAAGTGATATAGCTTCAAAAGTAGGAGGAACAAACGAGGTAGCTACAATTCCATGCGAAACAAATGAGTTAGCTTCAAATGAATGCGAAGTAGAAGGCTTAGCTTCAAATCCATGCGAAACAAATGGTTTAGCTTCAAATACTGGTGATATATGCAAATTTTACTGCATGCGCAACGAAAGAGTTAGCTTCAAATCTATGCGAACACATGTTAGATGCAAAATCAATGCAATGAAGAAGGTTAGCTTCAAATCCATGCGAATCAAATGATTTAGCTTCAAATGAATGCGAAGTAGAAGGCTTAGCTTCAAATCCATGCCAAACAAATGGTTTCGCTACAAATACTTGTGATATACATTATTTAGCTACAACTGCATGCGAAACAAACGAGTTAGCATCAAATCCATGCGAAACACATGATTAAGCTTCAAATCAATGCGATGTAGATGGTTTTCTTCAAATCCATGCGATACACAAGATTTAGCTTTCAAATCAATGCGATGTAGTAGGTTCAGCTTCAAATCCATGCGATATAAGCGATATAGCTTCAAATGCAGGATGAACAAACGAGGTAGCTTCAATTCCATGCGAAACAAATGATTTAGCTTCAAATCAATGCGATGTAGAAGGTTTAGCTTCAAAATCAATAAGAGGTAGAAGGTTTAGCTTCAAATCAATAGAATGTAGAAGGTTTAGCTACAAATCAATGTGATGTAGAAGGTTTAGCTTCAAATCCATACTAAACACATGATTTAGCTTCAAATCAATTCGAAGGACAAGGCTTAGATTCAAATCCCATGCGAAACAAATGATTTAGCTTCAAATCAATGCGAAGTAGAAGGCATAGCTTCAAATCCATGCGAAGCAAATGGTTTAGCTACATATACTTGTGATATACATTATGTAGCTACAACTGCATGCGAAACAAACGAGTTAGCTTCAAATCCATGCGAAACACATGATTTAGCTTCAAATCAATGCGATGTAGATGGTTTAGCTTCAAATCCATGCGATACACATGATTTAGCTTCAAATAAATTCGAAGGACAAGGCTTAGACTCAAATCCATGCGAAACAAATGGTTTAGCTACAAATACTTGTGATATACCATTATTTAGCTACAACTGCATGCGAAACAAACGAGTTAGCATCAAATCCATGCGAAACACATGATTTAGCTTCAAATCAATGCGATGTAGAAGGTTTAGCTTACAATCCATGCAAAACACATGATTTAACTTCCAATTAATGCGAAGTAGAAAGCTTAGCTTCAAATCCATGCGAATCAAATGGTTTAGCTTCAAATACTTGTGATATACGTTATTTAGATTGAACTGCAATGCGCAACGAACGAGTTAGCTTCAAATCCATGAGATACACATGATTTAGCTTCAAATCAATGCGATTTAGAAGGTTTAGCTTACAATCCATGCAAAACACGTGATTTAACTTCCAATTAATGCGAAGTAGAAAGCTTAGCTTCAAATCCATGCGAATCAAATGGTTTAGCTTCAAATACTTGTGATATACGTTATTTAGATTGAACTGCATGCGCAACGAACGAGTTAGCTTCTAATCCATGAGATACACATGATTTAGCTTCAAACCAATGCGATGTAGAAGGTTTAGCTTCAAATCCATGCGATACACAAGATTTAGCTTCAAATCAATGCGATGTAGTAGGTTCAGCTTCAAATCCATGCGACACATATGATTTAGCTTCAAATACTTGCGATATAAGTGATATAGCTTCAAAAGCTGGAGGAACAAGCGATGTAGCTTCAATTCCATGCGAAACAAATGATTTAGGCTTCAAATCAATGCGGAGCTAGAAGGCTTAGCTTCAAATTCATGGGAAACAATTGGTTTAGCTACAAATACTTGTGATATACATTATTTAGCTACAACTGCATGCGAAACAAACGAGTTAGCATCAAATCCATGCGAAACACATGATTAAGCTTCAAATCAATGCGATGTAGATGGTTTTCTTCAAATCCATGCGATACACAAGATTTAGCTTCAAAATCAATGCGATGTAGTAGGTTCAGCTTCAAATCCATGCGATATAAGTGATATAGCTTCAAATGCAGGAGGAACAAACGAGGTAGCTTCAATTCCATGCGAAACAAATGATTTGGCTTCAAATCAATGCGATGTAGAAGGTTTAGCTTCAAATCAATAAGAGGTAGAAGGTTTAGCTTCAAATCAATAGAATGTAGAAGGTTTAGCTTCAAATCCATACGAAACACATGAGTTAGCTTCAAATCAATTCGAAGGACAAGGCTTAGATTCAAATCCATGCGAAACAAATGATTTAGCTTCAAATCAATGCGATGTAGAAGGTTTAGCTTCAAATCCATACGAAACACATGATTTAGCTTCAAATCAATTCGAAGGACAAGGCTTAGATCCAAATCCATGCGAAACAAATGATTTAGCTTCAAATCAATGCGAAGTAGAAGGCATAGCTTCAAATCCATGCGAAACAAATAGTTTAGCTACAAATACTTGTGATATACATTATGTAGCTACAACTGCATGCGAAACAAACGAGTTAGCTTCAAATCCATGCGAAACACATGATTTAGCTTCAAATCAATGCGATGTAGAAGGTTTAGCTTCAAATCCATGCGATACACATGATTTAGCTTCAAATAAATTCGAAGGACAAGGCTTAGACTCAAATCCATGCGAAACAAATGATTTAGCTTCAAATGAATGCGAAGTAGAAGGCTTAGCTTCAAATCTATGCGAAACACATGATTAAGCTTCAAATCAATGCGATGTAGATGGTTTTCTTCAAATCCATGCGATACACAAGATTTAGCTTCAAATCAATGAGATGTAGTAGGTTCAGCTTCAAATCCATGCGATATAAGTGATATAGCTTCAAATGCAGGAGGAACAAACGAGGTAGCTTCAATTCCATGCGAATCAAATGATTTAGCTTCAAATCAATGCGAAGTAGAAGGGGTAGCTTCAAATCCATGCGAAACAAATGATTTAGCTTCAAATGAATGCGAAGTAGAATGCTTAGCTTCAAATCCATGCAAAACAAATGGCTTAGCTACAAATACTTGTGATATACATTATTTAGCTACAACTGCATGCGAAACGAACGAGTTAGCTTCAAATCCATGAGATACACATGATTTAGCTGCAAATCAATGTGATGTAGAAGGTTTAGCTTCAAATCCATGCGATACACATGATTAAGCTTCAAATCAATGCGATGTAGATGGTTTTCTTCAAATCCATGCGCAACACAAGATTTAGCTTCAAATCAATGCGATGTAGTAGGTTCAGCTTCTAATCCATGCGATATAAGTGATATAGCTTCAAATGCAGGATGAACAAACGAGGTAGCTTCAATTCCATGCGAAACAAATGATTTAGCTTCAAATCATTGCGAAGTAGAAGGCGTAGATTCTAATCCATGCGAAACAAATGGTTTAGCTACAAATACTTGTGATATACATTATGTAGCTACAACTGCATGCGAAACAAACGAGTTAGCATCAAATCCATGCGAAACACATGATTAAGCTTCAAATCAATGCGATGTAGATGGTTTTCTTCAAATCCATGCGATACACAAGTTTTAGCTTCAAATCAATGCGATGTAGTAGGTTCAGCTTCAAATCCATGCGATATAAGTGATATAGCTTCAAATGCAGGAGGAACAAACGAGGTAGCTTCAATTCCATGCGAAACAAATGATTTAGCTTCAAATAAATGCGATGTAGAAGGTTTTGCTTCAAATCAATAAGAGGTAGAAGGTTTAGCTTCAAATCAATAGAATGTAGAAGGTTTAGCTACAAATCAATGCGATGTAGAAGGTTTAGCTTCAAATCCATACGAAACACATGATTTAACTTCAAATCAATTCGAAGGACAAGGCTTAGATTCAAATCCATGCGAAACAAATGATTTAGCTTCAAATCAATGCGAAGTAGAAGGCATAGCTTCAAATCCATGCGAAACAAATGGTTTAGCTACAAATACTTGTGATATACATTATGTAGCTACAACTGCATGCGAAACAAACGAGTTAGCTTCAAATCCATGCGAAACACATGATTTAGCTTCAAATAAATTCGATGGACAAGGCTTAGACTCAAATCCATGCGAAACAAATGATTTAGCTTCATATGAATGCGAAGTAGAAGGCTTAGATTCAAATCTATGCGCAACACATGATTAAGCTTCAAATCAATGCGATGTAGATGGTTTTCTTGAAATTCATGCAATACACAACATTTAGCTTCAAATCAATGCGATGTAGTAGGTTCAGCTTCAAATCCATGCGATATAAGTGATATAGCTTCAAATGCAGGAGGAACAAACGAGGTAGCTTCAATTCCATGCGAATCAAATGATTTAGCTTCAAATCAATGCGAAGTAGAAGGCGTAGCTTCAAATCCATGCGAAACAAATGATTTAGCTTCCAATTACAGCGAAGTAGAAAGCTTAGCTTCAAATCCATGCGAATCAAATGGTTTAGCTTCAAATACTTGTGATATACGTTATTTAGATTGAACTGCATGCGCAACGAACGAGTTAGCTTCAAATCCATGAGATACACATGATTTAGCTTCAAATCAATGCGATGTAGAAGGTTTAGCTTACAATCCATGCAAAACACGTGATTTAACTTCCAATTAATGCGAAGTAGAAAGCTTAGCAGCAAATCGATGCGAAACACATGATTTAGCTTCAAATCAATGCGATGTAGAAGGTTTAACTTCCAATCCATGCAAATCACGTGATTTAACTTCCAATTAATGCGAAGTAGAAAGCTTAGTTTCAAATCCATGCGAATCAAATGGTTTAGCTTCAAATACTTGTGATATACGTTATTTAGATTGAACTGCATGCGCAAAGAATGAGTTAGCTTCAAATCCATTAGATGCACATGATTTAGCTTCAAACCAATGCGATGTAGAAGGATTAGCTTCAAATCCATGCGATACACAAGATTTAGCTTCAAATCAATGCGATGTAGTAGGTTCAGCTTCAAATCCATGCGACACATATGATTTAGCTTCAAATACTTGCGATATAAGTGATATAGCTTCAAAAGCTGGGGGAACAAGCGATGTAGCTTCAATTCCATGCAAAACAAATGATTTAGCTTCAAATCAATGCGGAGTAGAAGGCTTAGCTTCAAATTCTTTGGAAACAATTGGTTTCGCTACAAATACTTGTGATATACATTATTTAGCTACAACTGCATGCGAAACAAACGAGTTAGCATCAAATCCATGCGAAACACATGATTAAGCTTCAAATCAATGCGATGTAGATGGTTTTCTTCAAATCCATGCGATACACAAGTTTTAGCTTCAAATCAATGCGATGTAGTAGGTTCAGCTTCAAATCCATGCGATATAAGTGATATAGCTTCAAATGCAGGAGGAACAAACGAGGTAGCTTCAATTCCATGCGAAACAAATGATTTAGCTTCAAATCAATGCGATGTAGAAGGTTTTGCTTCAAATCAATAAGAGGTAGAAGGTTTAGCTTCAAATCAATAGAATGTAGAAGGTTTAGCTACAAATCCATGCGATGTAGAAGGTTTAGCTTCAAATCCATACGAAACACATGATTTAGCTTCAAATCAATTCGAAGGACAAGGCTTAGATTCAAATCCATGCGAAACAAATGATTTAGCTTCAAATGAATGCGAAGTAGAAGGCTTAGATTCAAATCTATGCGCAACACATGATTAAGCTTCAAATCAATGCGATGTAGATGGTTTTCTTGAAATTCATGCAATACACAACATTTAGCTTCAAATCAATGCGATGTAGTAGGTTCAGCTTCAAATCAATGCGATATAAGTGATATAGCTTCAAATGCAGGAGGAACAAACGAGGTAGCTTCAATTCCATGCGAATCAAATGATTTAGCTTCAAATCAATGCGAAGTAGAAGGCGTAGCTTCAAATCCATGCGAAACAAATGATTTAGCTTCCAATTACAGCGAAGTAGAAAGCTTAGCTTCAAATCCATGCGAATCAAATGGTTTAGCTTCAAATACTTGTGATATACGTTATTTAGATTGAACTGCATGCGCAACGAACGAGTTAGCTTCAAATCCATGAGATACACATGATTTAGCTTCAAATCAATGCGATGTAGAAGGTTTAGCTTACAATCCATGCAAAACACGTGATTTAACTTCCAATTAATGCGAAGTAGAAAGCTTAGCAGCAAATCGATGCGAAACACATGATTTAGCTTCAAATCAATGCGATGTAGAAGGTTTAACTTCCAATCCATGCAAATCACGTGATTTAACTTCCAATTAATGCGAAGTAGAAAGCTTAGTTTCAAATCCATGCGAATCAAATGGTTTAGCTTCAAATACTTGTGATATACGTTATTTAGATTGAACTGCATGCGCAAAGAATGAGTTAGCTTCAAATCCATGAGATACACATGATTTAGCTTCAAACCAATGCGATGTAGAAGGATTAGCTTCAAATCCATGCGATACACAAGATTTAGCTTCAAATCAATGCGATGTAGTAGGTTCAGCTTCAAATCCATGCGACACATATGATTTAGCTTCAAATACTTGCGATATAAGTGATATAGCTTCAAAAGCTGGGGGAACAAGCGATGTAGCTTCAATTCCATGCAAAACAAATGATTTAGCTTCAAATCAATGCGGAGTAGAAGGCTTAGCTTCAAATTCTTGGGAAACAATTGGTTTCGCTACAAATACTTGTGATATACATTATTTAGCTACAACTGCATGCGAAACAAACGAGTTAGCATCAAATCCAAGCGAAACACATGATTAAGCTTCAAATCAATGCGATGTAGATGGTTTTCTTCAAATCCATGCGATACACAAGTTTTAGCTTCAAATCAATGCGATGTAGTAGGTTCAGCTTCAAATCCATGCGATATAAGTGATATAGCTTCAAATGCAGGAGGAACAAACGAGGTAGCTTCAATTCCATGCGAAACAAATGATTTAGCTTCAAATCAATGCGATGTAGAAGGTTTTGCTTCAAATCAATAAGAGGTAGAAGGTTTAGCTTCAAATCAATAGAATGTAGAAGGTTTAGCTACAAATCAATGCGATGTAGAAGGTTTAGCTTCAAATCCATACGAAACACATGATTTAGCTTCAAATCAATTCGAAGGACAAGGCTTAGATTCAAATCCATGCGAAACAAATGATTTAGCTTCAAATCAATGCGAAGTAGAAGGCTTAGCTTCAAATTCATGGGAAATAATTGGTTTAGCTACAAATACTTGTGATATACATTATTTAGCTACAACTGCATGCGAAACAAACGAGTTAGCATCAAATCCATGCGAAACACATGATTAAGCTTCAAATCAATGCGATGTAGATGGTTTTCTTCAAATCCATGCGATACACAAGATTTAGTTTCAAATCAATGCGATGTAGTAGGTTCAGCTTCAAATCCATGCGATATAAGTGATATAGCTTCAAATGCAGGAGGAACAAACGAGGTAGCTTCAATTCCATGCGAATCAAATGATTTAGGTTCAAATAAATTCGAAGGACGAGGCTTAGACTCAAATCCATGCGAAACAAATGGTTTAGCTACAAATACTTGTGATATACATTATTTAGCTACAACTGCATGCGAAACAAACGAGTTAGCATCAAATCCATGCGAAACACATGATTTAGCTTCAAATCAATGCGATGTAGAAGGTTTAGCTTACAATCCATGCAAAACACGTGATTTAACTTCCAATTAATGCGAAGTAGAAAGCTTAGCTTCAAATAAATGCGAATCAAATGGTTTAGCTTCAAATACTTGTGATATACGTTATTTAGATTGAACTGCATGCGCAACGAACGAGTTAGCTTCAAATCCATGAGATACACATGATTTAGCTTCAAATCAATGCGATGTAGAAGGTTTAGCTTACAATCCATGCAAAACACGTGATTTAACTTCCAATTAATGCGAAGTAGAAAGCTTAGCAGCAAATCGATGCGAAACACATGATTTAGCTTCAAATCAATGCGATGTAGAAGGTTTAACTTCCAATCCATGCAAATCTCGTGATTTAACTTCCAATTAATGCGAAGTAGAAAGCTTAGTTTCAAATCCATGCGAATCAAATGGTTTAGCTTCAAATACTTGTGATATACGTTATTTAGATTGAACTGCATGCGCAAAGAATGAGTTAGCTTCAAATCCATGAGATACACATGATTTAGCTTCAAACCAATGCGATGTAGAAGGATTAGCTTCAAATCCATGCGATACACAAGATTTAGCTTCAAATCAATGCGATGTAGTAGGTTCAGCTTCAAATCCATGCGACACATATGATTTAGCTTCAAATACTTGCGATATAAGTGATATAGCTTCAAAAGCTGGGGGAACAAGCGATGTAGCTTCAATTCCATGCAAAACAAATGATTTAGCTTCAAATCAATGCGGAGTAGAAGGCTTAGCTTCAAATTCTTGGGAAACAATTGGTTTCGCTACAAATACTTGTGATATACATTATTTAGCTACAACTGCATGCGAAACAAACGAGTTAGCATCAAATCCATGCGAAACACATGATTAAGCTTCAAATCAATGCGATGTAGATGGTTTTCTTCAAATCCAAGCGATACACAAGTTTTAGCTTCAAATCAATGCGATGTAGTAGGTTCAGCTTCAAATCCATGCGATATAAGTGATATAGCTTCAAATGCAGGAGGAACAAACGAGGTAGCTTCAATTCCATGCGAAACAAATGATTTAGCTTCAAATCAATGCGATGTAGAAGGTTTAGCTTCAAATCAATAAGAGGTAGAAGGTTTAGCTTCAAATCAATAGAATGTAGAAGGTTTAGCTTCAAATCCATGCGAAACAAATGATTTAGCTTCAAATGAATGCGAAGTAGAAGGCTTAGCTTCAAATCCATGCGAATCAAATGGTTTAGCTTCAAATACTTGTGATATACGTTATTTAGATTGAACTGCATGCGCAACGAACGAGTTAGCTTCAAATCCATGCGAAACAAATGATTTGGCTTCAAATCAATGCGATGTAGAAGGCATAGCTTCAAATCCATGCGAAACAAATGGTTTAGCTACAAATAATTGTGGTATACATTATGTAGCTACAACTGCATGCGAAAAAAACGAGTTAGCTTCAAATCCATGCGAAACACATGATTTAGCTTCAAATCAATGCGATGTAGAAGGTTTAGCTTCAAATCCATGCGATACACAAGATTTAGCTTCAAATCAATGCGATGTAGTAGGTTCAGCTTCAAATCCATGCGACACATATGTTTTCGCTTCAAATACTTGCGATATAAGTGATATAGCTTTAAATACTGTAGGAACAAACGAGGTAGCTTCAAATCCATGCGAGACACATTATTTAGCTTCAAATCAATTCAATGTAGAAGGTTTAGCTTCAAATCCATACGAAACACATGATTTAGCTTCAAATCAATTCGAAGGACAAGGTTTAGATTCAAATCCATGCGAAACAAATGATTTAGCTTCAAATGAATGCGAAGTAGAAGGCTTAGCTTCAAATCCATGCAAAACAAATGGTTTAGCAACAAATACTTGTGATATACGTTATTAAGATACAATTGCATGCAAAACGAACGAGTTAGCTTCAAATCCATGCGAAACACATGATTTAGCTGCAAATCAATGCGATGTAGTAGGTTCAGCTTCAAATCCATGCGACACATATGTTTTAGCTTCAAATACTTGCGATATAAGTGATATAGCTTTAAATACTGTAGGAACAAACGAGGTAGCTTCAAATCCATGCGAAACACATGATTAAGCTTCAAATCAATGCGATGTAGATGGTTTTCTTCAAATCCATGCGATACACAAGATTTAGCTTCAAATCAATGCGATGTAGTAGGTTCAGCTTCAAATCCATGCGATATAAGTGATATAGCTTCAAATGCAGGAGGAACAAACGAGGTAGCTTCAATTCCATGCGAAACACATGATTAAGCTTCAAATCAATGCGATGTAGAAGGTTTTCTTCAAATCCATGCGATACACAAGATTTAGCTTCAAATCAATGAGATGTAGTAGGTTCAGCTTCAAATCCATGCGATATAAGTGATATAGCTTCAAATGCAGGAGGAACAAACGAGGTAGCTTCAATTCCATGCGAATCAAATGATTTAGCTTCAAATCAATGCGAAGTAGAAGGGGTAGCTTCAAATCCATGCGAAACAAATGATTTAGCTTCAAATGAATGCGAAGTAGAATGCTTAGCTTCAAATCCATGCAAAACAAATGGCTTAGCTACAAATACTTGTGATATACATTATTTAGCTACAACTGCATGCGAAACGAACGAGTTAGCTTCAAATCCATGAGATACACATGATTTAGCTGCAAATCAATGTGATGTAGAAGGTTTAGCTTCAAATCCATGCGATACACATGATTAAGCTTCAAATCAATGCGATGTAGATGGTTTTCTTCAAATCCATGCGCAACACAAGATTTAGCTTCAAATCAATGCGATGTAGTAGGTTCAGCTTCTAATCCATGCGATATAAGTGATATAGCTTCAAATGCAGGATGAACAAACGAGGTAGCTTCAATTCAATGCGAAACAAATGATTTAGCTTCAAATCATTGCGAAGTAGAAGGCGTAGATTCTAATCCATGCGAAACAAATGGTTTAGTTACAAATACTTGTGATATACATTATTCAGCTACAACTGCATGCGAAACAAACGAGTTAGCTTCAAATCTATGCGAAACACACGATTTAGCTTCAAATCAATGCGATGTAGAAGCTTTAGCTTCATATCCATGCGATACACTAGATTTAGCTTCAAATCAATGCGATGTAGAAGGATTAGCTTCAAATCCATGCGATACACAAGATTTAGCGTCAAATCAATGCGATGTAGTAGGTTCAGCTTCAAATCCATGCGACACATATGATTTAGCTTCAAATACTTGCGATATAAGTGATATAGCTTCAAAAGCTGGGGGAACAAGCGATGTAGCTTCAATTCCATGCAAAACAAATGATTTAGCTTCAAATCAATGCGGAGTAGAAGGCATAGCTTCAAATCCATGCGAAACAAATGGTTTAGCTACAAATACTTGTGATATACATTATGTAGCTACAACTGCATGCGAAACAAACGAGTTAGCATCAAATCCATGCGAAACACATGATTAAGCTTCAAATCAATGCGATGTAGATGGTTTTCTTCAAATCCATGCGATACACAAGTTTTAGCTTCAAATCAATGCGATGTAGTAGGTTCAGCTTCAAATCCATGCGATATAAGTGATATAGCTTCAAATGCAGGAGGAACAAACGAGGTAGCTTCAATTCCATGCGAAACAAATGATTTAGCTTCAAATCAATGCGATGTAGAAGGTTTAGCTTCAAATCAATAAGAGGTAGAAGGTTTAGCTTCAAATCAATAGAATGTAGAAGGTTTAGCTTCAAATCCATGCGAAACAAATGATTTAGCTTCAAATGAATGCGAAGTAGAAGGCTTAGCTTCAAATCCATGCGAATCAAATGGTTTAGCTTCAAATACTTGTGATATACGTTATTTAGATTGAACTGCATGCGCAACGAACGAGTTAGCTTCAAATCCATGCGAAACAAATGATTTGGCTTCAAATCAATGCGAAGTAGAAGGCATAGCTTCAAATCCATGCGAAACAAATGGTTTAGCTACAAATAATTGTGGTATACATTATGTAGCTACAACTGCATGCGAAAAAAACGAGTTAGCTTCAAATCCATGCGAAACACATGATTTAGCTTCAAATCAATGCGATGTAGAAGGTTTAGCTTCAAATCCATGCGATACACAAGATTTAGCTTCAAATCAATGCGATGTTGTAGGTTCAGCTTCAAATCCATGCGACACATATGTTTTCGCTTCAAATACTTGCGATATAAGTGATATAGCTTTAAATACTGTAGGAACAAACGAGGTAGCTTCAAATCCATGCGAGACACATTATTTAGCTTCAAATCAATTCAATGTAGAAGGTTTAGCTTCAAATCCATACGAAACACATGATTTAGCTTCAAATCAATTCGAAGGACAAGGTTTAGATTCAAATCCATGCGAAACAAATGATTTAGCTTCAAATGAATGCGAAGTAGAAGGCTTAGCTTCAAATCCATGCAAAACAAATGGTTTAGCAACAAATACTTGTGATATACATTATTAAGATACAATTGCATGCAAAACGAACGAGTTAGCTTCAAATCCATGCGAAACACATGATTTAGCTGCAAATCAATGCGATGTAGTAGGTTCAGCTTCAAATCCATGCGACACATATGTTTTAGCTTCAAATACTTGCGATATAAGTGATATAGCTTTAAATACTGTAGGAACAAACGAGGTAGCTTCAAATCCATGCGAAACACATGATTAAGCTTCAAATCAATGCGATGTAGATGGTTTTCTTCAAATCCATGCGATACACAAGATTTAGCTTCAAATCAATGCGATGTAGTAGGTTCAGCTTCAAATCCATGCGATATAAGTGATATAGCTTCAAATGCAGGAGGAACAAACGAGGTAGCTTCAATTCCATGCGAAACACATGATTAAGCTTCAAATCAATGCGATGTAGAAGGTTTTCTTCAAATCCATGCGATACACAAGATTTAGCTTCAAATCAATGAGATGTAGTAGGTTCAGCTTCAAATCCATGCGATATAAGTGATATAGCTTCAAATGCAGGAGGAACAAACGAGGTAGCTTCAATTCCATGCGAATCAAATGATTTAGCTTCAAATCAATGCGAAGTAGAAGGGGTAGCTTCAAATCCATGCGAAACAAATGATTTAGCTTCAAATGAATGCGAAGTAGAATGCTTAGCTTCAAATCCATGCAAAACAAATGGCTTAGCTACAAATACTTGTGATATACATTATTTAGCTACAACTGCATGCGAAACGAACGAGTTAGCTTCAAATCCATGAGATACACATGATTTAGCTGCAAATCAATGTGATGTAGAAGGTTTAGCTTCAAATCCATGCGATACACATGATTAAGCTTCAAATCAATGCGATGTAGATGGTTTTCTTCAAATCCATGCGCAACACAAGATTTAGCTTCAAATCAATGCGATGTAGTAGGTTCAGCTTCTAATCCATGCGATATAAGTGATATAGCTTCAAATGCAGGATGAACAAACGAGGTAGCTTCAATTCCATGCGAAACAAATGATTTAGCTTCAAATCATTGCGAAGTAGAAGGCGTAGATTCTAATCCATGCGAAACAAATGGTTTAGTTACAAATACTTGTGATATACATTATTCAGCTACAACTGCATGCGAAACAAACGAGTTAGCTTCAAATCTATGCGAAACACACGATTTAGCTTCAAATCAATGCGATGTAGAAGCTTTAGCTTCATATCCATGCGATACACTAGATTTAGCTTCAAATCAATGCGATGTAGAAGGATTAGCTTCAAATCCATGCGATACACAAGATTTAGCGTCAAATCAATGCGATGTAGTAGGTTCAGCTTCAAATCCATGCGACACATATGATTTAGCTTCAAATACTTGCGATATAAGTGATATAGCTTCAAAAGCTGGGGGAACAAGCGATGTAGCTTCAATTCCATGCAAAACAAATGATTTAGCTTCAAATCAATGCGGAGTAGAAGGCATAGCTTCAAATCCATGCGAAACAAATGGTTTAGCTACAAATACTTGTGATATACATTATGTAGCTACAACTGCATGCGAAACAAACGAGTTAGCATCAAATCCATGCGAAACACATGATTAAGCTTCAGATCAATGCGATGTAGATGGTTTTCTTCAAATCCATGCGATACACAAGTTTTAGCTTCAAATCAATGCGATGTAGTAGGTTCAGCTTCAAATCCATGCGATATAAGTGATATAGCTTCAAATGCAGGAGGAACAAACGAGGTAGCTTCAATTCCATGCGAAACAAATGATTTAGCTTCAAATAAATGCGATGTAGAAGGTTTTGCTTCAAATCAATAAGAGGTAGAAGGTTTAGCTTCAAATCAATAGAATGTAGAAGGTTTAGCTACAAATCAATGCGATGTAGAAGGTTTAGCTTCAAATCCATACGAAACACATGATTTAGCTTCAAATCAATTCGAAGGACAAGGCTTAGATTCAAATCCATGCGAAACAAATGATTTAGCTTCAAATCAATGCGAAGTAGAAGGCATAGCTTCAAATCCATGCGAAACAAATGGTTTAGCTACAAATACTTGTGATATACATTATGTAGCTACAACTGCATGCGAAACAAACGAGTTAGCTTCAAATCCATGCGAAACACATGATTTAGCTTCAAATAAATTCGATGGACAAGGCTTAGACTCAAATCCATGCGAAACAAATGATTTAGCTTCATATGAATGCGAAGTAGAAGGCTTAGATTCAAATCTATGCGCAACACATGATTAAGCTTCAAATCAATGCGATGTAGATGGTTTTCTTGAAATTCATGCAATACACAACATTTAGCTTCAAATCAATGCGATGTAGTAGGTTCAGCTTCAAATCCATGCGATATAAGTGATATAGCTTCAAATGCAGGAGGAACAAACGAGGTAGCTTCAATTCCATGCGAATCAAATGATTTAGCTTCAAATCAATGCGAAGTAGAAGGCGTAGCTTCAAATCCATGCGAAACAAATGATTTAGCTTCCAATTACAGCGAAGTAGAAAGCTTAGCTTCAAATCCATGCGAATCAAATGGTTTAGCTTCAAATACTTGTGATATACGTTATTTAGATTGAACTGCATGCGCAACGAACGAGTTAGCTTCAAATCCATGAGATACACATGATTTAGCTTCAAATCAATGCGATGTAGAAGGTTTAGCTTCAAATCCATGCGACACATATGATTTAGCTTCAAATACTTGCGATATAAGTGATATAGCTTCAAAAGCTGGGGGAACAAGCGATGTAGCTTCAATTCCATGCAAAACAAATGATTTAGCTTCAAATCAATGCGGAGTAGAAGGCTTAGCTTCAAATTCTTGGGAAACAATTGGTTTCGCTACAAATACTTGTGATATACATTATTTAGCTACAACTGCATGCGAAACAAACGAGTTAGCATCAAATCCATGCGAAACACATGATTAAGCTTCAAATCAATGCGATGTAGATGGTTTTCTTCAAATCCATGCGATACACAAGTTTTAGCTTCAAATCAATGCGATGTAGTAGGTTCAGCTTCAAATCCATGCGATATAAGTGATATAGCTTCAAATGCAGGAGGAACAAACGAGGTAGCTTCAATTCCATGCGAAACAAATGATTTAGCTTCAAATCAATGCGATGTAGAAGGTTTTGCTTCAAATCAATAAGAGGTAGAAGGTTTAGCTTCAAATCAATAGAATGTAGAAGGTTTAGCTACAAATCAATGCGATGTAGAAGGTTTAGCTTCAAATCCATACGAAACACATGATTTAGCTTCAAATCAATTCGAAGGACAAGGCTTAGATTCAAATCCATGCGAAACAAATGATTTAGCTTCAAATCAATGCGAAGTAGAAGGCTTAGCTTCAAATTCATGGGAAATAATTGGTTTAGCTACAAATACTTGTGATATACATTATTTAGCTACAACTGCATGCGAAACAAACGAGTTAGCATCAAATCCATGCGAAACACATGATTAAGCTTCAAATCAATGCGATGTAGATGGTTTTCTTCAAATCCATGCGATACACAAGATTTAGCTTCAAATCAATGCGATGTAGTAGGTTCAGCTTCAAATCCATGCGATATAAGTGATATAGCTTCAAATGCAGGAGGAACAAACGAGGTAGCTTCAATTCCATGCGAAACAAATGATTTAGCTTCAAATCAATGCGATGTAGAAGGTTTAGCTTCAAATCAATAAGAGGTAGAAGGTTTAGCTTCAAATCAATAGAATGTAGAAGGTTTAGCTACAAATCAATGCGATGTAGAAGGTTTAGCTTCAAATCCATACGAAACACATGATTTAGCTTCAAATCAATTCGAAGGACAAGGCTTAGATTCAAATCCATGCGAAACAAATGATTTAGCTTCAAATCAATGCGAAGTAGAAGGCATAGCTTCAAATCCATGCGAAACAAATGGTTTAGCTTCAAATACTTGTGATATACGTTATTTAGATTGAACTGCATGCGCAACGAACGAGTTAGCTTCAAATCCATGAGATACACATGATTTAGCTTCAAATCAATGCGATGTAGAAGGTTTAGCTTACAATCCATGCAAAACACGTGATTTAACTTCCAATTAATGCGAAGTAGAAAGCTTAGCAGCAAATCGATGCGAAACACATGATTTAGCTTCAAATCAATGCGATGTAGAAGGATTAGCTTCAAATCCATGCGATACACAAGATTTAGCTTCAAATCAATGCGATGTAGTAGGTTCAGCTTCAAATCCATGCGACACATATGATTTAGCTTCAAATACTTGCGATATAAGTGATATAGCTTCAAAAGCTGGGGGAACAAGCGATGTAGCTTCAATTCCATGCAAAACAAATGATTTAGCTTCAAATCAATGCGGAGTAGAAGGCTTAGCTTCAAATTCTTGGGAAACAATTGGTTTCGCTACAAATACTTGTGATATACATTATTTAGCTACAACTGCATGCGAAACAAACGAGTTAGCATCAAATCCATGCGAAACACATGATTAAGCTTCAAATCAATGCGATGTAGATGGTTTTCTTCAAATCCATGCGATACACAAGTTTTAGCTTCAAATCAATGCGATGTAGTAGGTTCAGCTTCAAATCCATGCGATATAAGTGATATAGCTTCAAATGCAGGAGGAACAAACGAGGTAGCTTCAATTCCATGCGAAACAAATGATTTAGCTTCAAATCAATGCGATGTAGAAGGTTTAGCTTCAAATCAATAAGAGGTAGAAGGTTTAGCTTCAAATCAATAGAATGTAGAAGGTTTAGCTTCAAAACCATACGAAACACATGGTTTAGCTTCAAATAAATTCGAAGGACAAGGCTTAGATTCAAATCCATGCGAAACAAATGATTTAGCTTCAAATGAATGCGAAGTAGAAGGCTTAGCTTCAAATCCATGCGAATCAAATGGTTTAGCTTCAAATACTTGTGATATACGTTATTTAGATTGAACTGCATGCGCAACGAACGAGTTAGCTTCAAATCCATGAGATACACATGATTTAGCTTCAAACCAATGCGATGTAGAAGGTTTAGCTTCAAATCCATGCGATACACATGATTTAGCTTCAAATCAATTCGAAGGACAAGACTTAGATTCAAATCCATGCGAAACAAATGATTTGGCTTCAAATCAATGGGAAGTAGAAGGCATAGCTTCAAATCCATGCGAAACAAATGGTTTAGCTACAAATAATTGTGGTATACATTATGTAGCTACAACTGCATGCGAAAAAAACGAGTTAGCTTCAAATCCATGCGAAACACATGATTTAGCTTCAAATCAATGCGATGTAGAAGGTTTAGCTTCAAATCCATGCGATACACAAGATTTAGCTTCAAATCAATGCGATGTAGTAGGTTCAGCTTCAAATCCATGCGACACATATGTTTTAGCTTCAAATACTTGCGATATAAGTGATATAGCTTTAAATACTGTAGGAACAAACGAGGTAGCTTCAAATCCATGCGAGACACATTATTTAGCTTCAAATCAATTCAATGTAGAAGGTTTAGCTTCAAATCCATACGAAACACATGATTTAGCTTCAAATCAATTCGAAGGACAAGGTTTAGATTCAAATCCATGCGAAACAAATGATTTAGCTTCAAATGAATGCGAAGTAGAAGGCTTAGCTTCAAATCCATGCAAAACAAATGGTTTAGCAACAAATACTTGTGATATACATTATTAAGATACAATTGCATGCAAAACGAACGAGTTAGCTTCAAATCCATGCGAAACACATGATTTAGCTGCAAATCAATGCGATGTAGTAGGTTCAGCTTCAAATCCATGCGACACATATGTTTTAGCTTCAAATACTTGCGATATAAGTGATATAGCTTTAAATACTGTAGGAACAAACGAGGTAGCTTCAATTCCATGCGAGACACATGATTTAGCTTCAAATGAATGCGAAGTAGAAGGCTTAGCTTCAAATCCATGCAAAACAAATGGTTTAGCTACAAATACTTGTGATATACATTATTAAGCTACAACTGCATGCGAAACGAACGAGTTAGCTTCAAATCCATGCGAAACACATGATTTAGCTGCAAATCAATGTGATGTAGAAGGCTTAGCTTCAAATCCATGCGAAACAAATGATTTAGCTTCAAATGAATGCGAAGTAGATGGCTTAGCTTCAAATCCATGCAAAACAAATGGTTTAGCTACAAATACTTGTGATATACATTAATAAGCTACAACTGCATGCGAAACGAACGAGTTTGCTTCAAATCCATGCGATTCACATGATTTAGCTACAAACCAATGCGATGTAGAAGGTTTAGCTTCAAATCCATGCGATACACAAGATTTAGCTTCAAATCAATGCGATGTAGTAGGTTCAGCTTCAAATCCATGCGACACATATGTTTTAGCTTCAAATACTTGCGATATAAGTGATATAGATTTAAATACTGTAGGAACAAACGAGGTAGCTTCAAATCCATGCGAGACACATGATTTAGCTTCAAATCAATTCGATGTAGTAGGTTTAGCATCAAATCCATACGAAACACATGATTTAGCTTCAAATCAATTCGAAGGACAAGGCTTAGATTCAAATCCATGCGAAACAAATGATTTAGCTTCAAATGAATGCGAAGTAGAATGCTTAGCTTCTAATCCATGCAAAACAAATGATTTAGCTACAAATACTTGTGATATACATTATTAAGCTACAACTGCATGCGAAACGAGCGAGTTAGCTTCAAATCCATGCGAAACACATGATTTCGCTGCAAATCAATGTGATGTAGAAGGCTTAGCTTCAAATCCATGCGAAACAAATGATTTAGCTTCAAATGAATGCGAAGTAGAAGGCTTAGCTTCCAATCCATGCAAAACAAATGGTTTAGCTACAAATACTTGTGATATACATTATTAAGATACAACTGCATGCAAAACGAACGAGTTAGCTTCAAATCCATGCGAAACACATGATTTAGCTGCAAATCAATGAGATGTAGTAGGTTCAGCTTCAAATCCATGCGACACATATGTTTTAGCTTCAAATACTTGCGATATAAGTGATATAGCTTTAAATACTGAAGGAACAAACGAGGTAGCTTCAATTCCATGCGAGACACATGATTTAGCTTCAAATGGATGCGAAGTAGAAGGCTTTGCTTCAAATCCATGCAAAACAATTGGTTTAGCTACAAATTCTTGTGATATACATTATTAAGCTACAACTGCATGCGAAACGAACGAGTTAGCTTCAAATCCATGCGAAACACATGATTTAGCTGCAAATCAATGCAATGAAGAAGGTTTAGCTTCAAGTCCATGCGAAACAAATGATTTAGCTTCAAATGAATGCGAAGTAGAAGGCTTAGCTTCAAATCCATGCAAAACAAATGGTTTAGCTGCAAATACTTGTGATATACATTATTAAGCTACACCTGCATGCGAAACGAACGAGTTAGCTTCAAATCCATGCGAAACACATGATTTAGCTGCAAATCAATGCGATGTAGTAGGTTCAGCTTCAAATCCATACGACACATATGTTTTAGCTTCAAATACTTGCGATATAAGTGATATAGCTTTAAATACTGTAGGAACAAACGAGGTAGCTTCAATTCCATGCGAGACACATGATTTAGCTTCAAATGAATGCGAAGTAGAAGGCTTAGCTTCAAATCCATGCAAAACAAATGGTTTAGCTACAAATACTTGTGATATACATTATTAAGCTACAACTGCATGCGAAACGAACGAGTTAGCTTCAAATCCATGCGAAACACATGATTTAGCTGCAAATCAATGTGATGTAGAAGGCTTAGCTTCAAATCCATGCGAAACAAATGATTTAGCTTCAAATGAATGCGAAGTAGATGGCTTAGCTTCAAATCCATGCAAAACAAATGGTATAGCTACAAATACTTGTGATATACATTATTAAGCTACAACTGCATGCGAAACGAACGAGTTAGCTTCAAATCCATGCGATTCACATGATTTAGCTTCAAACCAATGCGATGTAGAAGGTTTAGCTTCAAATCCATGCGATACACAAGATTTAGCTTCAAATCAATGCGATGTAGTAGGTTCAGCTTCAAATCCATGCGACACATATGTTTTAGCTTCAAATACTTGCGATATAAGTGATATAGATTTAAATACTGTAGGAACAAACGAGGTAGCTTCAAATCCATGCGAGACACATGATTTAGCTTCAAATCAATTCGATGTAGAAGGTTTAGCATCAAATCCATACGAAACACATGATTTAGCTTCAAATCAATTCGAAGGACAAGGCTTAGATTCAAATCCATGCGAAACAAATGATTTAGCTTCAAATGAATGCGAAGTAGAATGCTTAGCTTCTAATCCATGCAAAACAAATGATTTAGCTACAAATACTTGTGATATACATTATTAAGCTACAACTGCATGCGAAACGAGCGAGTTAGCTTCAAATCCATGCGAAACACATGATTTCGCTGCAAATCAATGTGATGTAGAAGGCTTAGCTTCAAATCCATGCGAAACAAATGATTTAGCTTCAAATGAATGCGAAGTAGAAGGCTTAGCTTCCAATCCATGCAAAACAAATGGTTTAGCTACAAATACTTGTGATATACATTATTAAGATACAACTGCATGCAAAACGAACGAGTTAGCTTCAAATCCATGCGAAACACATGATTTAGCTGCAAATCAATGAGATGTAGTAGGTTCAGCTTCAAATCCATGCGACACATATGTTTTAGCTTCAAACACTTGCGATATAAGTGATATAGCTTTAAATACTGTAGGAACAAACGAGGTAGCTTCAATTCCATGCGAGACACATGATTTAGCTTCAAATGGATGCGAAGTAGAAGGCTTAGCTTCAAATCCATGCAAAACAATTGGTTTAGCTACAAATTCTTGTGATATACATTATTAAGCTACAACTGCATGCGAAACGAACGAGTTAGCTTCAAATCCATGCGAAACACATGATTTAGCTGCAAATCAATGCAATGAAGAAGGTTTAGCTTCAAATCCATGCGAAACAAATGATTTAGCTTCAAATGAATGCGAAGTAGAAGGCTTAGCTTCAAATCCATGCAAAACAAATGGTTTAGCTGCAAATACTTGTGATATACATTATTAAGCTACACCTGCATGCGAAACGAACGAGTTAGCTTCAAATCCATGCGAAACACATGATTTAGCTGCAAATCAATGCGATGTAGTAGGTTCAGCTTCAAATCCATACGACACATATGTTTTAGCTTCAAATACTTGCGATATAAGTGATATAGCTTTAAATACTGTAGGAACAAACGAGGTAGCTTCAATTCCATGCGAGACACATGATTTAGCTTCAAATGAATGCGAAGTAGAAGGCTTAGCTTCAAATCCATGCAAAACAAATGGTTTAGCTACAAATACTTGTGATATACATTATTAAGCTACAACTGCATGCGAAACGAACGAGTTAGCTTCAAATCCATGCGAAACACATGATTTAGCTGCAAATCAATGTGATGTAGAAGGCTTAGCTTCAGATCCATGCGAAACAAATGATTTAGCTTCAAATGAATGCGAAGTAGAAGGCTTAGCTTCAAATCCATGCAAAACAAATGGTTTAGCTACAAATACTTGTGATATACATTATTAAGCTACAACTGCATGCGAAACGAACGAGTTAGCTTCAAATCCATGCGATTCACATGATTTAGCTTCAAACCAATGCGATGTAGAAGGTTTAGCTTCAAATCCATGCGATACACAAGATTTAGCTTCAAATCAATGCGATGTAGTAGGTTCAGCTTCAAATCCACGCGACACATATGTTTTAGCTTCAAATACTTGCGATATAAGTGATATAGATTTAAATACTGTAGGAACAAACGAGGTAGCTTCAAATCCATGCGAGACACATGATTTAGCTTCAAATCAATTCGAAGGACAAGGCTTAGATTCAAATCCATGCGAAACAAATGATTTAGATTCAAATGAATGCGAAGTAGAAGGCTTAGCTTCAAATCCATGCAAAACAAATGATTTAGCTACAAATACTTGTGATATACATTATTAAGCTACAACTGCATGCGAAACGAACGAGTTAGCTTCAAATCCATGCGAAACACATGATTTCGCTGCAAATCAATGTGATGTAGAAGGCTTAGCTTCAAATCCATGCGAAACAAATGATTTAGCTTCAAATGAATGCGAAGTAGAAGGCTTAGCTTCAAATCCATGCAAAACAAATGGTTTAGCTACAAATACTTGTGATATACATTATTAAGATACAACTGCATGCAAAACGTACGAGTTAGCTTCAAATCCATGCGAAACACATGATTTAGCTGCAAATCAATGCGATGTAGTAGGTTCAGCTTCAAATCCATGCGACACATATGTTTTAGCTTCAAATACTTGCGATATAAGTGATATAGCTTTAAATACTGTAGGAACAAACGAGGTAGCTTCAATTCCATGCGAGACACATGATTTAGCTTCAAATGGATGCGAAGTAGAAGGCTTAGCTTCAATCCATGCAAAACAAATGGTTTAGCTACAAATTCTTGTGATATACATTATTAAGCTACAACTGCATGCGAAACGAACGAGTTAGCTTCAAATCCATGCGAAACACATGATTTAGCTGCAAATCAATGCAATGAAGAAGGTTTAGCTTCAAATCCATGCGAAACAAATGATTTAGCTTCAAATGAATGCGAAGTAGAAGGCTTAGCTTCAAATCCATGCAAAACAAATGGTTTAGCTGCAAATACTTGTGATATACATTATTAAGCTACAACTGCATGCGAAACGAACGAGTTGGCTTCAAATCCATGCGAAACACATGATTTAGCTGCAAATCAATGTGATGTAGAAGGCTTATCTTCAAATCCATGCGAAACAAATGATTTAGCTTCAAATCAATGCGATGAGGTATGTTCAGCTTCAAATCCATGCGATATAAGTGATATAGCTTCAAAAGTAGGAGGAACAAACGAGGTAGCTACAATTCCATGCGAAACAAATGAGTTAGCTTCAAATGAATGCGAAGTAGAAGGCTTAGCTTCAAATCCATGCGAAACAAATGGTTTAGCTTCAAATACTGGTGATATACGTTATTTAGATTTTACTGCATGCGCAACGAACGAGTTAGCTTCAAATCTATGCGAAACACATGATTTAGATGCAAATCAATGCAATGAAGAAGGTTTAGCTTCAAATCCATGCGAATCAAATGATTTAGCTTCAAATGAATGCGAAGTAGAAGGCTTAGCTTCAAATCCATGCAAAACAAATGGTTTCGCTACTAATACTTGTGATATATATCATTTAGGTACAACTGCATGTGAAACGAACGAGTTAGCTTCAAATCCATGCGATTCACATGATTTAGCTTCAAACCAATGCGATGTAGAAGGTTTAGCTTCAAATCCATGCGATACACAAGATTTAGCTTCAAATCAATGCGATGTAGTAGGTTCAGCTTCAAATCCATGCGACACATATGTTTTAGCTTCAAATACTTGCGATATAAGTGATATAGCTTTAAATACTGTAGGAACAAACGAGGTAGCTTCAATTCCATGCGAGACACATGATTTAGCTTCAAATCAATTCGATGTAGAAGGTTTGGCTTCAAATCCATACGAAACACATGATTTAGCTTCAAATCAATTCGAAGGACAAGGCTTAGCTTCAAATCCATGCGAAACAAATGATTTAGCTTCAAACGAATGCGAAGTGGAAGGCTTAGCTTCAAATCCATGCAAAACAAATGGTTTAGCTACAAATACTTGTGATATATATCATTTAGCAACAACTGCATGTGAAACGAACGAGTTAGCTTCAAATCCATGCGATTCACATGATTTAGCTTCAAACCAATGCGATGTAGAAGGTTTAGCTTTAAATCCATGCGATACACAAGATTTAGCTTCAAATCAATGCGATGTAGTAGGTTCAGCTTCAAATCCATGCGACACATATGTTTTAGCTTCAAATACTTGTGATATATATCATTTAGCTACAACTGCATGTGAAACGAACGAGTTAGCTTCAAATCCACGCGATTCACATGATTTAGCTTCAAACCAATGCGATGTAGAAGGCTTAGCTTCAAATCCATGCGACACATATGTTTTAGCTTCAAATACTTGCGATATAAGTGATATAGCTTTAAATACTGTAGGAACAAACGAGGTAGCTTCAATTCCATGCGAGACACATGAGTTAGCTTCAAATTTATTCGATGTAGAAGATTTGGCTACAACTCCATACGAAACACATGATTTAGCTTCAAATCAATTCGAAGGACAAGGCTTAGATTCAAATCCATGCGAAACAAATGATTTAGCTTCAAATGAATGCGAAGTAGAAGGCTTAGCTTCAAACCCATGCAAAACAAATGGTTTAGCTACAAATACTTGTGATATACATTATTAAGCTACAACTGCATGCGAAACGAACGAGTTAGCTTCAAATCCATGCGAAACACATGATTTAGCTGCAAATCAATGTGATGTAGAAGTCTTAGCTTCAAATCCATGCGAAACACATGATTTAGCTGCAAATCAATGAGATGTAGTAGGTTCAGCTTCAAATCCATGCGACACATATGTTTTAGCTTCAAACACTTGCGATATAAGTGATATAGCTTTAAATACTGTAGGAACAAACGAGGTAGCTTCAATTCCATGCGAGACACATGATTTAGCTTCAAATGGATGCGAAGTAGAAGGCTTAGCTTCAAATCCATGCAAAACAATTGGTTTAGCTACAAATTCTTGTGATATACATTATTAAGCTACAACTGCATGCGAAACGAACGAGTTAGCTTCAAATCCATGCGAAACACATGATTTAGCTGCAAATCAATGCAATGAAGAAGGTTTAGCTTCAAATCCATGCGAAACAAATGATTTAGCTTCAAATGAATGCGAAGTAGAAGGCTTAGCTTCAAATCCATGCAAAACAAATGGTTTAGCTGCAAATACTTGTGATATACATTATTAAGCTACACCTGCATGCGAAACGAACGAGTTAGCTTCAAATCCATGCGAAACACATGATTTAGCTGCAAATCAATGCGATGTAGTAGGTTCAGCTTCAAATCCATACGACACATATGTTTTAGCTTCAAATACTTGCGATATAAGTGATATAGCTTTAAATACTGTAGGAACAAACGAGGTAGCTTCAATTCCATGCGAGACACATGATTTAGCTTCAAATGAATGCGAAGTAGAAGGCTTAGCTTCAAATCCATGCAAAACAAATGGTTTAGCTACAAATACTTGTGATATACATTATTAAGCTACAACTGCATGCGAAACGAACGAGTTAGCTTCAAATCCATGCGAAACACATGATTTAGCTGCAAATCAATGTGATGTAGAAGGCTTAGCTTCAGATCCATGCGAAACAAATGATTTAGCTTCAAATGAATGCGAAGTAGAAGGCTTAGCTTCAAATCCATGCAAAACAAATGGTTTAGCTACAAATACTTGTGATATACATTATTAAGCTACAACTGCATGCGAAACGACGAGTTAGCTTCAAATCCATGCGATTCACATGATTTAGCTTCAAACCAATGCGATGTAGAAGGTTTAGCTTCAAATCCATGCGATACACAAGATTTAGCTTCAAATCAATGCGATGTAGTAGGTTCAGCTTCAAATCCACGCGACACATATGTTTTAGCTTCAAATACTTGCGATATAAGTGATATAGATTTAAATACTGTAGGAACAAACGAGGTAGCTTCAAATCCATGCGAGACACATGATTTAGCTTCAAATCAATTCGAAGGACAAGGCTTAGATTCAAATCCATGCGAAACAAATGATTTAGATTCAAATGAATGCGAAGTAGAAGGCTTAGCTTCAAATCCATGCAAAACAAATGATTTAGCTACAAATACTTGTGATATACATTATTAAGCTACAACTGCATGCGAAACGAACGAGTTAGCTTCAAATCCATGCGAAACACATGATTTCGCTGCAAATCAATGTGATGTAGAAGGCTTAGCTTCAAATCCATGCGAAACAAATGATTTAGCTTCAAATGAATGCGAAGTAGAAGGCTTAGCTTCAAATCCATGCAAAACAAATGGTTTAGCTACAAATACTTGTGATATACATTATTAAGATACAACTGCATGCAAAACGTACGAGTTAGCTTCAAATCCATGCGAAACACATGATTTAGCTGCAAATCAATGCGATGTAGTAGGTTCAGCTTCAAATCCATGCGACACATATGTTTTAGCTTCAAATACTTGCGATATAAGTGATATAGCTTTAAATACTGTAGGAACAAACGAGGTAGCTTCAATTCCATGCGAGACACATGATTTAGCTTCAAATGGATGCGAAGTAGAAGGCTTAGCTTCAATCCATGCAAAACAAATGGTTTAGCTACAAATTCTTGTGATATACATTATTAAGCTACAACTGCATGCGAAACGAACGAGTTAGCTTCAAATCCATGCGAAACACATGATTTAGCTGCAAATCAATGCAATGAAGAAGGTTTAGCTTCAAATCCATGCGAAACAAATGATTTAGCTTCAAATGAATGCGAAGTAGAAGGCTTAGCTTCAAATCCATGCAAAACAAATGGTTTAGCTGCAAATACTTGTGATATACATTATTAAGCTACAACTGCATGCGAAACGAACGAGTTGGCTTCAAATCCATGCGAAACACATGATTTAGCTGCAAATCAATGTGATGTAGAAGGCTTATCTTCAAATCCATGCGAAACAAATGATTTAGCTTCAAATCAATGCGATGAGGTATGTTCAGCTTCAAATCCATGCGATATAAGTGATATAGCTTCAAAAGTAGGAGGAACAAACGAGGGTAGCTACAATTCCATGCGAAACAAATGAGTTAGCTTCAAATGAATGCGAAGTAGAAGGCTTAGCTTCAAATCCATGCGAAACAAATGGTTTAGCTTCAAATACTGGTGATATACGTTATTTAGATTTTACTGCATGCGCAACGAACGAGTTAGCTTCAAATCTATGCGAAACACATGATTTAGATGCAAATCAATGCAATGAAGAAGGTTTAGCTTCAAATCCATGCGAATCAAATGATTTAGCTTCAAATGAATGCGAAGTAGAAGGCTTAGCTTCAAATCCATGCAAAACAAATGGTTTCGCTACTAATACTTGTGATATATATCATTTAGGTACAACTGCATGTGAAACGAACGAGTTAGCTTCAAATCCATGCGATTCACATGATTTAGCTTCAAACCAATGCGATGTAGAAGGTTTAGCTTCAAATCCATGCGATACACAAGATTTAGCTTCAAATCAATGCGATGTAGTAGGTTCAGCTTCAAATCCATGCGACACATATGTTTTAGCTTCAAATACTTGCGATATAAGTGATATAGCTTTAAATACTGTAGGAACAAACGAGGTAGCTTCAATTCCATGCGAGACACATGATTTAGCTTCAAATCAATTCGATGTAGAAGGTTTGGCTTCAAATCCATACGAAACACATGATTTAGCTTCAAATCAATTCGAAGGACAAGGCTTAGCTTCAAATCCATGCGAAACAAATGATTTAGCTTCAAACGAATGCGAAGTGGAAGGCTTAGCTTCAAATCCATGCAAAACAAATGGTTTAGCTACAAATACTTGTGATATATATCATTTAGCAACAACTGCATGTGAAACGAACGAGTTAGCTTCAAATCCATGCGATTCACATGATTTAGCTTCAAACCAATGCGATGTAGAAGGTTTAGCTTTAAATCCATGCGATACACAAGATTTAGCTTCAAATCAATGCGATGTAGTAGGTTCAGCTTCAAATCCATGCGACACATATGTTTTAGCTTCAAATACTTGTGATATATATCATTTAGCTACAACTGCATGTGAAACGAACGAGTTAGCTTCAAATCCACGCGATTCACATGATTTAGCTTCAAACCAATGCGATGTAGAAGGCTTAGCTTCAAATCCATGCGACACATATGTTTTAGCTTCAAATACTTGCGATATAAGTGATATAGCTTTAAATACTGTAGGAACAAACGAGGTAGCTTCAATTCCATGCGAGACACATGAGTTAGCTTCAAATTTATTCGATGTAGAAGATTTGGCTACAACTCCATACGAAACACATGATTTAGCTTCAAATCAATTCGAAGGACAAGGCTTAGATTCAAATCCATGCGAAACAAATGATTTAGCTTCAAATGAATGCGAAGTAGAAGGCTTAGCTTCAAACCCATGCAAAACAAATGGTTTAGCTACAAATACTTGTGATATACATTATTAAGCTACAACTGCATGCGAAACGAACGAGTTAGCTTCAAATCCATGCGAAACACATGATTTAGCTGCAAATCAATGTGATGTAGAAGTCTTAGCTTCAAATCCATGCGAAACAAATGATTTAGCTTCAAATGAATGCGAAGTAGAAGGCTTAGCTTCAAATCCATGCAAAACAAATGGTTTAGCTACAAATACTTGTGATATATATCATTTAGCTACAACTGCATGTGAAACGAACGAGTTAGCTTCAAATCCATGCGATTCACATGATTTAGCTTCAAACCAATAAGATGTAGAAGGTTTAGCTTCAAATCCATGCGATACACAAGATTTAGCTTCAAATCAATGCGATGCAGTAGGTTCAGCTTCAAATCCATGCGACACATATGTTTAGTTTCAAATACTTGCGATATAAGTGATATAGCTTTAAATACTGTAGGAACAAACGAGGTAGCTTCAATTCCATGCGAGACACATGATTTAGCTTCAAATCAATTCGATGTAGAAGGTTTGGCTTCAAATCCATACGAAACACATGATTTAGCTTCAAATCAATTCGAAGGACAAGGCTTAGATTCAAATCCATGCGAAACAAATGATTTAGCTTCAAATGAATGCGAAGTAGAAGGCTTAGCTTCAAATCCATGCAAAACAAATGGTTTAGCTACAAATACTTGTGATATACATTATTAAGCTACAACTGCATGTGAAACGAACGAGTTAGCTTCAAATCCATGCGAAACACATGATTTAGCTGCAAATCAATGTGATGTAGAAGGCTTAGCTTCAAATCCATACGAAACAAATGATTTAGCTTCAAATGAATGCGAAGTAGAAGGCTTGGCTTCAAATCTATGCAAAACAAATGGTTTAGGTACAAATAATTGTGATATACATTAGTAAGCTACAACTGCATGCGAAACGAACGAGTTAGCTTCAAATCCATGCGAAACACATGATTTAGCAGCAAATCAATGTGATGTAGAAGGCTTAGCTTCAAATCCATGGGAAACAAATGATTTAGCTTCAAATGAATGCGAAGTAGAAGGCTTAGCTTCAAATCCATGCAAAACAAATGGTTTAGCTACAAATACTTGTGATATATATCATTTAGCTACAACTGCATGTGAAACGAACGAGTTAGCTTCAAATCCATGCGATTCACATGATTTAGCTTCAAACCAATGCGATGTAGAAGGTTTAGCTTCAAATCCATGCGATACACAAGATTTAGCTTCAAATCAATGCGATGTAGTAGGTTCAGCTTCAAATCCATGCGACACATATGTTTTAGCTTCAAATACTTGCGATATAAGTGATATAGCTTTAAATACTGTAGGAACAAACGAGGTAGCTTCAATTCCATGCGAGACACATGAGTTAGCTTCAAATTTATTCGATGTAGAAGATTTGGCTTCAAATACATACGAAACACATGATTTAGCTTCAAATCAATTCGAAGGACAAGGCTTAAATTCAAATCCATGCGAAACAAATGATTTAGCTTCAAATGAATGCGAAGTAGAAGGCTTAGCTTCAAATCCATGCAAAACAAATGGTTTAGCTACTAATACTTGTGATATACATTATTAAGCTACAACTGCATGCGAAACGAACGACTTAGCTTCAAATCCATGCGATACACAAGATTTAGCTTCAAATCAATGCGATGTAGTAGGTTCAGCTTCAAATCCATGCGACACATATGTTTTAGCTTCAAATACTTGCTATATAAGTGATATAGCTTTAAATACTGTAGGAACAAACGAGGTAGCTTCAATTCCATGCGAGACGCATGATTTAGCTTCAAATCAATTCGAAGGACAAGGCTTAGATTCAAATTGATGCGAAACAAATGATTTAGCTTCAAATGAATGCGAAGAGGAAGGCTTAGCTTCAAATCCATGCAAAACAAATGGTTTAGCTACAAATACTTGTGATATACATTATTAAGCTACAACTGCATGCGAAACGAACGAGTTAGCTTCAAATCCATGCAAAACACATGATTTAGCTGCAAATCAATGCGATGTAGATGGTTTGCTTCAAATCCATGCGAAACAAATGATTTAGCTTCAAATGAATGCGAAGTAGAAGGCTTAGCTTCAAATCCATGCAAAACAAATGGTTTAGCTACAAATACTTGTGATATACATTATTAATCTACAACAGCATGCGATACGAACGACTTAGCTTCAAATCCATGCGATACACAAGATTTAGCTTCAAATCAATGCGATGTAGCAGGTTCAGCTTCAAATCCATGCGACACATATGTTTTAGCTTCAAATACTTGCGATATAAGTGATATAGCTTTAAATACTGTAGGAACAAACGAGGTAGCTTCAATTCCATGCGAGACACATGATTTAGCTTCAAATCAATTCGATGTAGAAGGTTTGGCTTCAAATCCATACGAAACACATGATTTAGCTTCAAATCAATTCGAAGGACAAGGCTTAGATTCAAATCCATGCGAAACAAATGATTTAGCTTCAAATGAATGCGAAGTAGAAGGCTTAGCTTCAAATCCATGCAAAACAAATGGTTTAGCTACAAATACTTGTGATATACATTATTAAGCTACAACTGCATGCGAAACGAACGAGTTGGCTTCAAATCCATGCGAAACACATGATTTAGTTGCAAATCAATGTGATGTAGAAGGCTTAGCTTCAAATCCATGCGAAACAAATGATTTAGCTTCAAATGAATGCGAAGTAGAAGGCTTAGCTTCAAATCCATGCAAAACAAATGGTTTAGGTACAAATAATTGTGATATACATTAGTAAGCTACAACTGCATGCGAAACGAACGAGTTAGCTTCAAATCCATGCGAAACACATGATTTAGCAGCAAATCAATGTGATGTAGAAGGCTTAGCTTCAAATCCATGGAAACAAATGATTTAGCTTCAAATGAATGCGAAGTAGAAGGCTTAGCTTCAAATCCATGCAAAACAAATGGTTTAGCTACAAATACTTGTGATATACATTATTAAGCTACAACTGCATGCGAAACGAACGAGTTAGCTTCAAATCCATGCGAAACACACGATTTCGCTGCAAATCAATGTGATGTAGAAGGCTTAGCTTCAAATCCATGCGAAACAAATGATTTAGCTTCAAATGAATGCGAAGTAGAGGGCTTAGCTTCAAATCCATGCAAAACAAATGGATTAGCTACAAATACTTGTGATATATATCATTTAGCTACAACAGCATGCGAAACGAACGAGTTAGCATCAAATCCATGCGATTCACATAATTTAGCTTCAAACCAATGCGATGTAGAAGGTTTAGCTTCAAATCCATGCGATACACAAGATTTAGCTTCAATCAATGCGATGTAGTAGGTTCAGCTTCAAATCCATGCGACACATAAGTTTTAGCTTCAAATACTTGCGATATAAGTGATATAGCTTTAAATACTGTAGGAACAAACGAGGTAGCTTCAATTCCATGCGAGACACATGATTTAGCTTCAAATTAGTTCGATGTAGAAGGTTTGGCTTCAAATCCATACGAAACACATGATTTAGCTTCAAATCAATTCGAAGGACAAGGCTTAGATTCAAATCCATGCGAAACAAATGATTTAGCTTCAAATGAATGCGAAGTAGAAGGCTTAGCTTCAAATCCATGCAAAACAAATGGTTTAGCTACAAATACTTGTGATATACATTATTAAGCTACAACTGCATGCGAAACGAACGACTTAGCTTCAAATCCATGCGATACACAAGATTTAGCTTCAAATCAATGCGATGTAGTAGGTTCAGCTTCAAATCCATGCGACACATATGTTTTAGCTTCAAATACTTGCTATATAAGTGATATAGCTTTAAATACTGTAGGAACAAACGAGGTAGCTTCAATTCCATGCGAGACGCATGATTTAGCTTCAAATCAATTCGAAGGACAAGGCTTAGATTCAAATTGATGCGAAACAAATGATTTAGCTTCAAATGAATGCGAAGAGGAAGGCTTAGCTTCAAATCCATGCAAAACAAATGGTTTAGCTACAAATACTTGTGATATACATTATTAAGCTACAACTGCATGCGAAACGAACGAGTTAGCTTCAAATCCATGCAAAACACATGATTTAGCTGCAAATCAATGCGATGTAGATGGTTTGCTTCAAATCCATGCGAAACAAATGATTTAGCTTCAAATGAATGCGAAGTAGAAGGCTTAGCTTCAAATCCATGCAAAACAAATGGTTTAGCTACAAATACTTGTGATATACATTATTAAGCTACAACTGCATGCGAAACGAACGAGTTAGCTTCAAATCCATGCGAAAAACACGATTTCGCTGCAAATCAATGTGATGTAGAAGGCTTAGCTTCAAATTCATGCGAAACAAATGATTTAGCTTCAAATGAATGCGAAGTAGAGGGCTTAGCTTCAAATCCATGCAAAACAAATGGATTAGCTACAAATACTTGTGATATATATCATTTAGCTACAACAGCATGCGAAACGAACGAGTTAGCATCAAATCCATGCGATTCACATAATTTAGCTTCAAACCAATGCGATGTAGAAGGTTTAGCTTCAAATCCATGCGATACACAAGATTTAGCTTCAAATCAATGCGATGTAGTAGGTTCAGCTTCAAATCCATGCGACACATATGTTTTAGCTTCAAATACTTGCGATATAAGTGATATAGCTTTAAATACTGTAGGAACAAACGAGGTAGCTTCAATTCCATGCGAGACACATGATTTAGCTTCAAATTAGTTCGATGTAGAAGGTTTGGCTTCAAATCCATACGAAACACATGATTTAGCTTCAAATCAATTCGAAGGACAAGGCTTAGATTCAAATCCATGCGAAACAAATGATTTAGCTTCAAATGAATGCGAAGTAGAAGGCTTAGCTTCAAATCCATGCAAAACAAATGGTTTAGCTACAAATACTTGTGATATACATTATTAAGCTACAACTGCATGCGAAACGAACGAGTTAGCTTCAATTCCATTCGATTCACATGATTTAGCTTCAAACCAATGCGATGTAGAAGGTTTAGCTTCAAATCCATGCGATACACAAGATTTAGCTTCAAATACTTGCGATATAAGTGATATAGATTTAAATACTGTAGGAACAAACGAGGTAGCTTCAAATCCATGCGAGACACATGATTTAGCTTCAAATCAATTCGATGTAGAAGGTTTAGCATCAAATCCATACGAAACACATGATTTAGCTGCAAATCAATTCGAAGGACAAGGCTTAGATTCAAATCAATGCGAAACAAATGATTTAGCTTCAAATGAATGCGAAGTAGAAAGCTTAGCTTCAAATCCATGCAAAACAAATGGTTTAGCTACAAATACTTGTGATATACATTATTAAGCTACAACTGCATGCGAAACGAACGAGTTAGATTCAAATCCATGCGAAACACACGATTTCACTGCAAATCAATGTGATGTAGAAGGCTTAGCTTCAAATCCATGCGAAACAAATGATTTAGCTTCAAATGATTGCGAAGTAGAGGGCTTAGCTTCAAATCCATGCAAAACAAATGGATTAGCTACAAATACTTGTGATATATATCATTTAGCTACAACAGCATGCGAAACGAACGAGTTAGCACCAAATCCATGCGATTCACATGATTTAGCTTCAAACCATTGCGATGTAGAAGGTTTAGCTTCAAATCCATGCGATACACAAGATTTAGCTTCAAATCAATGCGATGTAGTAGGTTCAGCTTCAAATCCATGCGACACATATGTTTTAGCTTCAAATACTTGCGATATAAGTGATATAGCTTTAAATACTGTAGGAACAAACGAGGTAGCTTCAATTCCATGCGAGACACATGATTTAGCTTCAAATCAATTCGAAGGACAAGGCTTAGATTCAAATCAATGCGAAACAAATGATTTAACTTCAAATGAATGCGAAGTAGAAGGCTTAGCTTCAAATCCATGCAAAACAAATGGTTTAGCTACAAATACTTGTGATATACATTATTACGCTACAACTGCATGCCAAACGAACGAGTTAGCTTCAAATCCATGCGAAACACACGATTTCGCTGCAAATCAATGTGATGTAGAAGGCTTAGCTTCAAATCCATGCGAAACAAATGATTTAGCTTCAAATGAATGCGAAGTAGAGGGCTTAGCTTCAAATCCATGCAAAACAAATGGATTAGCTACAAATACTTGTGATATATATCATTTAGCTACAACAGCATGCGAAACGAACGAGTTAGCATCAAATCCATGCCATTCACATGATTTAGCTTCAAACCAATGCGATGTAGAAGGTTTAGCTTCAAATCCATGCGATACACAAGATTTAGCTTCAAATCAATGCGATGTAGTAGGTTCAGCTTCAAATCCATGCGACACATATGTTTTAGTTTCAAATACTTGCGATATAAGTGATATAGCTTTAAATACTGTAGGAACAAACGAGGTAGGTTCAATTCCATGCGAGACACATGATTTAGCTTCAAATCAATTCGATGTAGAAGGTTTAGCTTCAAATCCATACGAAACACATGATTTAGCTTCAAATCAATTCGAAGGACATGGTTTAGATTCAAATCCATGCGAAACAAATGATTTAGCTTCAAATGAATGCGATGTAGAAGGCTTAGCTTCAAATCCATGCAAAACAAATGGTTTAGCTACAAATACTTGTGATATACATTATTAAGCTACAATTGCATGCGAAACGAACGAGTTAGCTTCAAATCCATGCGATTCACATGATTTAGCTTCAAACCAATGCGATGTAGAAGGTTTAGCTTCAAATCCATGCGATACACAAGATTTAGCTTCACATCAATGCGATGTAGTAGGTTCAGCTTCAAATCCATGCGACACATATGTTTTAGCTTCAAATACTTGCGATATAAGTGATATAGATTTAAATACTGTAGGAACAAACGAGGTAGCTTCAAATCCATGCGAGACACATGATTTAGCTTCAAATCAATTCGATGTAGAAGGTTTAGCATCAAATCCATACGAAACACATGATTTAGCTTCAAATCAATTCGAAGGACAAGGCTTAGATTTAAATCCATGCGAAACAAATGATTTAGCTTCAAATGAATGCGATGTAGAAGGCTTAGCTTCAAATCCATGCAAAACAAATGGTTTAGCTACAAATACTTGTGATATATATTATTAAGCTACAACTGCATGCGAAACGAACGAGTTAGCTTCAAATCCATGCAAAACACATGATTTCGCTGCAAATCAATGTGATGTAGAAGGCTTAGCTTCAAATCCATGCGAAACAAATGATTTAGCTTCAAATGAATGCGAAGTAGAGGGCTTAGCTTCAAATCCATGCAAAACAAATGGATTAGCTACAAATACTTGTGATATATATCATTTAGCTACAACTGCATGCGAAACGAACGAGTTAGCTTCAAATCCATGCGATTCACATGATTTAGCTTCAAACCAATGCGATGTAGAAGGTTTAGCTTCAAATCCATGCGATACACAAGATTTAGCTTCAAATCAATGCGATGTAGTAGGTTCAGCTTCAAATCCATGCGACACATATGTTTTAGCTTCAAATACTTGCGATATAAGTGATATAGCTTTAAATACTGTAGGAACAAACGAGGTAGCTTCAATTCTATGCGAGACACATGATTTAGCTTCAAATTAATTCGATGTAGAAGGTTTGGCTTCAAATCCATACGAAACACATGATTTAGCTTCAAATCAATTCGAAGGACAAGGCTTAGATTCAAATCCATGCGAAACAAATGATTTAGCTTCAAATGAATGCGAAGTAGAAGGCTTAGCTTCAAATCCATGCAAAACAAATGGTTTAGCTACAAATACTTGTGATATACATTATTAAGCTACAACTGCATGCGAAACGAACGAGTTAGCTTCAAATCCATGCGAAACACATGATTTCGCTGCAAATCAATGTGATGTAGAAGGCTTAGCTTCAAATCCATGCGAAACAAATGATTTAGCTTCAAATGAATGCGAAGTAGAAGGCTTAGCTTCAAATCCATGCAAAACAAATGGTTTAGCTACAAATACTTGTGATATATATTATTAAGTTACAACTGCATGCGAAACGAACGAGTTAGCTTCAAATCCATGCGAAACACATGATTTCGCTGCAAATCAATGTGATGTAGAAGGCTTAGCTTCAAATCCATGCGAAACAAATGATTTAGCTTCAAATGAATGCGAAGTAGAGGGCTTAGCTTCAAATCCATGCAAAACAAATGGATTAGCTACAAATACTTGTGATATATATCATTTAGCTACAACTGCATGCGAAACGAACGAGTTAGCTTCAAATCCATGCGATTCACATGATTTAGCTTCAAACCAATGCGATGTAGAAGGTTTAGCTTCAAATCCATGCGATACACAAGATTTAGCTTCAAATCAATGCGATGTAGTAGGTTCAGCTTCAAATCCATGCGACACATATGTTTTAGCTTCAAATACTTGCGATATAAGTGATATAGCTTTAAATACAGTAGGAACAAACGAGGTAGCTTCAATTCCATGCGAGACACATGATTTAGCTTCAAATTAATTCTATGTAGAAGGTTTGGCTTCAAATCCATACGAAACACATGATTTAGCTTCAAATCAATTCGAAGGACAAGGCTTAGATTCAAATCCATGCGAAACAAATGATTTAGCTTCAAATGAATGCGAAGTAGAAGGCTTAGCTTCAAATCCATGCAAAACAAATGGTTTAGCTACAAATACTTGTGATATACATTATTAAGCTACAACTGCATGCGAAACGAACGAGTTAGCTTCAAATCCATGCGATTCACATGATTTAGCTTCAAACCAATGCGATGTAGAAGGTTTAGCTTTAAATCCATGCGATACACAAGATTTAGCTTCAAATCAATGCGATGTAGTAGGTTCAGCTTCAAATCCATGCGACACATATGTTTTAGCTTCAAATACTTGCGATATAAGTGATATAGCTTTAAATACTGTAGGAACAAACGAGGTAGCTTCAATTCCATGCGAGACACATGATTTAGCTTCAAATTAATTCTATGTAGAAGGTTTGGCTTCAAATCCATACGAAACACATGATTTAGCTTCAAATCAATTCGAAGGACAAGGCTTAGATTCAAATCCATGCGAAACAAATGATTTAGCTTCAAATGAATGCGAAGTAGAAGGCTTAGCTTCAAATCCATGCAAAACAAATGGTTTAGCTACAAATACTTGTGATATACATTATTAAGCTACAACTGCATGCGAAACGAACGAGTTAGCTTCAAATCCATGCGAAACACATGATTTAGCTGCAAATCAATGTGATGTAGAAGGCTTAGCTTCAAATCCATGCGACACATATGTTTTAGCTTCAAATACTTGCGATATATGTGATATAGCTTTAAATACTGTAGGAACAAACGAGGTAGCTTCAAATCCATGCGAGACACATGATTTAGCTTCAAATCAATTCGATGTAGAAGGTTTAGCTTCAAATCCATACGAAACACATGATTTAGCTTCAAATCAATTCGAAGGACATGGCTTAGATTCAAATCCATGCGAAACAAATGATTTAGCTTCAAATGAATGCGATGTAGAAGGCTTAGCTTCAAATCCATGCAAAACAAATGGTTTAGCTACAAATACTTGTGATATACATTATTAAGCTACAACTGCATGCGAAACGAACGAGTTAGCTTCAAATCCATGCGATTCACATGATTTAGCTTCAAACCAATGCGATGTAGAAGGTTTAGCTTCAAATCCATGCGATACACAAGATTTAGCTTCAAATCAATGCGATGTAGTAGGTTCAGCTTCAAATCCATGCGACACATATGTTTTAGCTTCAAATACTTGCGATATAAGTGATATAGATTTAAATACTGTAGGAACAAACGAGGTAGCTTCAAATCCATGCGAGACACATGATTTAGCTTCAAATCAATTCGATGTATAAGGTTTAGCATCAAATCCATACGAAACACATGATTTAGCTTCAAATCAATTCGAAGGACAAGGCTTAGATTCAAATCCATGCGAAACAAATGATTTAGCTTCAAATGAATGCGAAGTAGAAGGCTTAGCTTCAAATCCATGCAAAACAAATGGTTTAGCTACAAATACTTGTGATATATATTATTAAGCTACAACTGCATGCGAAACGAACGAGTTGGCTTCAAATCAATGCGAAACACATGATTTAGCTGCAAATCAATGTGATGTAGAAGGCTTAGCTTCAAATCCATGCGACACATATGTTTTAGCTTCAAATACTTGCGATATATGTGATATAGCTTTAAATACTGTAGGAACAAACGAGGTAGCTTCAAATCCATGCGAGACACATGATTTAGCTTCAAATCAATTCGATGTATAAGGTTTAGCATCAAATCCATACGAAACACATGATTTAGCTTCAAATCAATTCGAAGGACAAGGCTTAGATTCAAATCCATGCGAAACAAATGATTTAGCTTCAAATGAATGCGAAGTAGTGGGCTTAGCTTCAAATCCATGCAAAACAAATGATTTAGCTTCAAATGAATGCGAAGTAGAAGGCTTAGCTTCAAATCCATGCAAAACAAATGGTTTAGCTACAAATACTTGTGATATACATTATTAAGCTACAAGTGCATGCGAAACGAACGAGTTAGCTTCAATTCCATGCGATTCACATGATTTAGCTTCAAACCAATGCGATGTAGAAGGTTTAGCTTCAAATCCATGCGATACACAAGATTTAGCTTCACATCAATGCGATGTAGTAGGTTCAGCTTCAAATCCATGCGACACATATGTTTTAGCTTCAAATACTTGCGATATAAGTGATATAGATTTAAATACTGTAGGAACAAACGAGGTAGCTTCAAATCCATGCGAGACACATGATTTAGCTTCAAATCAATTCGTTGTAGAAGGTTTAGCATCAAATCCATACGAAACACATGATTTAGCTTCAAATCAATTCGAAGGACAAGGCTTAGATTCAAATCCATGCGAAACAAATGATTTAGCTTCAAATGAATGCGATGTAGAAGGCTTAGCTTCAAATCCATGCAAAACAAATGGTTTAGCTACAAATACTTGTGATATACATTATTAAGCTACAACTGCATGCGAAACGAACGAGTTAGCTTCAAATCCATGCGAAACACATGATTTCGCTGCAAATCAATGTGATGTAGAAGGCTTAGCTTCAAATCCATGCGAAACAAATGATTTAGCTTCAAATGAATGCGAAGTAGAGGGCTTAGCTTCAAATCCATGCAAAACAAATGGATTAGCTACAAATACTTGTGATATATATCATTTAGCTACAACTGCATGCGAAACGAACGAGTTAGCTTCAAATCCATGCGATTCACATGATTTAGCTTCAAACCAATGCGATGTAGAAGGTTTAGCTTCAAATCCATGCGATACACAAGATTTAGCTTCAAATCAAGGCGATGTAGTAGGTTCAGCTTCAAATCCATGCGACACATATGTTTTAGCTTCAAATACTTGCGATATAAGTGATATAGCTTTAAATACTGTAGGAACAAACGAGGTAGCTTCAATTCCATGCGAGACACATGATTTAGCTTCAAATTAATTCGATGTAGAAGGTTTGGCTTCAAATCCATACGAAACACATGATTTAGCTTCAAATCAATTCGAAGGACAAGGCTTAGATTCAAATCCATGCGAAACAAATGATTTAGCTTCAAATGAATGCGAAGTAGAAGGCTTAGCTTCAAATCCATGCAAAACAAATGGTTTAGCTACAAATACTTGTGATATACATTATTAAGCTACAACTGCATGCGAAACGAACGAGTTAGCTTCAAATCCATGCGAAACACATGATTTAGCTGCAAATCAATGTGAAGTAGAAGGCTTAGCTTCAAATCCATGCGAAACAAATGATTTAGCTTCAAATGAATGCGAAGTAGAAGGCTTAGCTTCAAATCCATTCAAAACAAATGGTTTAGCTACAAATACTTGTGATATATATCATTTAGCTACAACTGCATGTGGAACGAACGAGTTAGCTTCAAATCCATGCGATTCACGTGATTTAGCTTCAAACCAATGCGATGTAGAAGGTTTAGCTTCAAATCCATGCGATACACAAGATTTAGCTTCAAATCAATGCGATGTAGTAGGTTCAGCTTCAAATCCATGCGGCACATATGTTTTAGCTTCAAATACTTGCGATATAAGTGATATAGATTTAAATACTGTAGGAACAAACGAGGTAGCTTCAATTCCATGCGAGACACATGATTTAGCTTCAAATCAATTCGATGTAGAAGGTTTAGCTTCAAATCCATACGAAACACATGATTTAGCTTCAAATCAATTCGAAGGACATGGCTTAGATTCAAATCCATGCGAAACAAATGATTTAGCTTCAAATGAATGCGAAGTAGAAGGCTTAGCTTCAAATCCATGCAAAACAAATGGTTTAGCTACAAATACTTGTGATATATATCATTTAGCTACAACTGCATGTGAAACGAACGAGTTAGCTTCAAATCCATGCGATTCACATGATTTAGCTTCAAACCAATGCGATGTAGAAGGATTAGCTTCAAATCCATGCGATACACAAGATTTAGCTTCAAATCAATGCGATGTAGTAGGTTCAGCTTCAAATCCATGCGACACATATGTTTTAGCTTCAAATACTTGCGATATAAGTGATATAGCTTTAAATACTGTAGGATCAAACGAGGTAGCTTCAATTCCATGCGAGACACACGATTTAGCTTCAAATCAATTCGATGTAGAAGGTTTAGCTTCAAATCCATACGAAACACATGATGTAGCTTCAAATCAATTCGAAGGACATGGCTTAGGTTCAAATCCATGCGAAACAAATGATTTAGCTTCAAATGAATGCGATGTAGAAGGCTTAGCTTCAAATCCATGCAAAACAAATGGTTTAGCTACAAATACTTGTGATAAACATTATTAAGCTACAACTGCATGCGAAACGAACGAGTTAGCTTCAAATCCATGCGATTCACATGATTTAGCTTCAAACCAATGCGATGTAGAAGGTTTAGCTTCAAATCCATGCGATACACAAGATTTAGCTTCACATCAATGCGATGTAGTAGGTTCAGCTTCAAATCCATGCGACACATATGTTTTAGATTCAAATACTTGCGATATAAGTGATATAGATTTAAATACTGTAGGAACAAACGAGGTAGCTTCAAATCCATGCGAGACACATGATTTAGCTTCAAATCAATTCGATGTAGAAGGTTTAGCATCAAATCCATACGAAACACATGATTTAGCTTCAAATCAATTCGAAGGACAAGGCTTAGATTTAAATCCATGCGAAACAAATGATTTAGCTTCAAATGAATGCGATGTAGAAGGCTTAGATTCAAATCCATGCAAAACAAATGGTTTAGCTACAAATACTTGTGATATATATTATTAAGCTACAACTGCATGCGAAACGAACGAGTTAGCTTCAAATCCATGCAAAACACATGATTTCGCTGCAAATCAATGTGATGTAGAAGGCTTAGCTTCAAATCCATGCGAAACAAATGATTTAGCTTCAAATGAATGCGAAGTAGAGGGCTTAGCTTCAAATCCATGCAAAACAAATGGATTAGCTACAAATACTTGTGATATATATCATTTAGCTACAACTGCATGCGAAACGAACGAGTTAGCTTCAAATCCATGCGATTCACATGATTTAGCTTCAAACCAATGCGATGTAGAAGGTTTAGCTTCAAATCCATGCGATACACAAGATTTAGCTTCAAATCAATGCGATGTAGTAGGTTCAGCTTCAAATCCATGCGACACATATGTTTTAGCTTCAAATACTTGCGATATAAGTGATATAGCTTTAAATACTGTAGGAACAAACGAGGTAGCTTCAATTCTATGCGAGACACATGATTTAGCTTCAAATTAATTCGATGTAGAAGGTTTGGCTTCAAATCCATACGAAACACATGATTTAGCTTCAAATCAATTCGAAGGACAAGGCTTAGATTCAAATCCATGCGAAACAAATGATTTAGCTTCAAATGAATGCGAAGTAGAAGGCTTAGCTTCAAATCCATGCAAAACAAATGGTTTAGCTACAAATACTTGTGATATACATTATTAAGCTACAACTGCATGCGAAACGAACGAGTTAGCTTCAAATCCATGCGAAACACATGATTTCGCTGCAAATCAATGTGATGTAGAAGGCTTAGCTTCAAATCCATGCGAAACAAATGATTTAGCTTCAAATGAATGCGAAGTAGAGGGCTTAGCTTCAAATCCATGCAAAACAAATGATTTAGCTTCAAATGAATGCGAAGTAGAAGGCTTAGCTTCAAATCCATGCAAAACAAATGGTTTAGCTACAAATACTTGTGATATACATTATTAAGCTACAACTGCATGCGAAACGAACGAGTTAGCTTTAATTCCATGCGATTCACATGATTTAGCTTCAAACCAATGCGATGTAGAAGGTTTAGCTTCAAATCCATGCGATACACAAGATTTAGCTTCACATCAATGCGATGTAGTAGGTTCAGCTTCAAATCCATGCGACACATATGTTTTAGCTTCAAATACTTGCGATATAAGTGATATAGATTTAAATACTGTAGGAACAAACGAGGTAGCTTCAAATCCATGCGAGACACATGATTTAGCTTCAAATCAATTCGATGTAGAAGGTTTAGCATCAAATCCATACGAAACACATGATTTAGCTTCAAATCAATTCGAAGGACAAGGCTTAGATTCAAATCCATGCGAAACAAATGATTTAGCTTCAAATGAATGCGATGTAGAAGGCTTAGCTTCAAATCCATGCAAAACAAATGGTTTAGCTACAAATACTTGTGATATATATTATTAAGTTACAACTGCATGCGAAACGAACGAGTTAGCTTCAAATCCATGCGAAACACATGATTTCGCTGCAAATCAATGTGATGTAGAAGGCTTAGCTTCAAATCCATGCGAAACTAATGATTTAGCTTCAAATGAAGGCGAAGTAGAGGGCTTAGCTTCAAATCCATGCAAAACAAATGGATTAGCTACAAATACTTGTGATATATATCATTTAGCTACAACTGCATGCGAAACGAACGAGTTAGCTTCAAATCCATGCGATTCACATGATTTAGCTTCAAACCAATGCGATGTAGAAGGTTTAGCTTCAAATCCATGCGATACACAAGATTTAGCTTCAAATCAATGCGATGTAGTAGGTTCAGCTTCAAATCCATGCGACACATATGTTTTAGCTTCAAATACTTGCGATATAAGTGATATAGCTTTAAATACAGTAGGAACAAACGAGGTAGCTTCAATTCCATGCGAGACACATGATTTAGCTTCAAATTAATTCTATGTAGAAGGTTTGGCTTCAAATCCATACGAAACACATGATTTAGCTTCAAATCAATTCGAAGGACAAGGCTTAGATTCAAATCCATGCGAAACAAATGATTTAGCTTCAAATGAATGCGAAGTAGAAGGCTTAGCTTCAAATCCATGCAAAACAAATGGTTTAGCTACAAATACTTGTGATATACATTATTAAGCTACAACTGCATGCGAAACGAACGAGTTAGCTTCAAATCCATGCGATTCACATGATTTAGCTTCAAACCAATGCGATGTAGAAGGTTTAGCTTTAAATCCATGCGATACACAAGATTTAGCTTCAAATCAATGCGATGTAGTAGGTTCAGCTTCAAATCCATGCGACACATATGTTTTAGCTTCAAATACTTGCGATATAAGTGATATAGCTTTAAATACTGTAGGAACAAACGAGGTAGCTTCAATTCCATGCGAGACACATGATTTAGCTTCAAATTAATTCTATGTAGAAGGTTTGGCTTCAAATCCATACGAAACACATGATTTAGCTTCAAATCAATGCGATGTAGTAGGTTCAGCTTCAAATCCATGCGACACATATGTTTTAGCTTCAAATACTTGCGATATAAGTGATATAGCTTTAAATACTGTAGGAACAAACGAGGTAGCTTCAATTCCATGCGAGACACATGATTTAGCTTCAAATTAATTCTATGTAGAAGGTTTGGCTTCAAATCCATACGAAACACATGATTTAGCTTCAAATCAATTCGAAGGACATGGCTTAGATTCAAATCCAAGCGAAACAAATGATTTAGCTTCAAATGAATGCGATGTAGAAGGCTTAGCTTCAAATCCATGCAAAACAAATGGTTTAGCTACAAATACTTGTGATATACATTATTAAGCTACAACTGCATGCGAAACGAACGAGTTAGCTTCAAATCCATGCGATTCACATGATTTAGCTTCAAATCAATGCGATGTAGTAGGTTCAGCTTCAAATCCATGCGACACATATGTTTTAGCTTCAAATACTTGCGATATAAGTGATATAGATTTAAATACTGTAGGAACAAACGAGGTAGCTTCAAATCCATGCGAGACACATGATTTAGCTTCAAATCAATTCGATGTATAAGGTTTAGCATCAAATCCATACGAAACACATGATTTAGCTTCAAATCAATTCGAAGGACAAGGCTTAGATTCAAATCCATGCGAAACAAATGATTTAGCTTCAAATGAATGCGAAGTAGAAGGCTTAGCTTCAAATCCATGCAAAACAAATGGTTTAGCTACAAATACTTGTGATATATATTATTAAGCTACAACTGCATGCGAAACGAACGAGTTGGCTTCAAATCAATGCGAAACACATGATTTAGCTGCAAATCAATGTGATGTAGAAGGCTTAGCTTCAAATCCATGCGAAACAAATGATTTAGCTTCAAATGAATGCGAAGTAGAAGGCTTAGCTTCAAATCCATGCAAAACAAATGGTTTAGCTACAAATACTTGTGATATATATCATTTAGCTACAACTGCATGTGAAACGAACGAGTTAGCTTCAAATCCATGCGATTCACATGATTTAGCTTCAAACCAATGCGGTGTAGAAGGTTTAGCTTCAAATCCATGCGATACACAAGATTTAGCTTCAAATCAATGCGATGTAGTAGGTTCAGCTTCAAATCCATGCGACACATATGTTTTAGCTTCAAATACTTGCGATATAAGTGATATAGCTTTAAATACTGTAGGAACAAACGAGGTAGCTTCAATTCCATGCGAGACACACGATTTAGCTTCAAATCAATTCGATGTAGAAGGTTTAGCTTCAAATCCATACGAAACACATGATTTAGCTTCAAATCAATTCGAAGGACATGGCTTAGGTTCAAATCCATGCGAAACAAATGATTTAGCTTCAAATGAATGCGATGTAGAAGGCTTAGCTTCAAATCCATGCAAAACAAATGGTTTAGCTACAAATACTTGTGATAAACATTATTAAGCTACAACTGCATGCGAAACGAACGAGTTAGCTTCAAATCCATGCGATTCACATGATTTAGCTTCAAACCAATGCGATGTAGAAGGTTTAGCTTCAAATCCATGCGATACACAAGATTTAGCTTCACATCAATGCGATGTAGTAGGTTCAGCTTAAAATCCATGCGACACATATGTTTTAGATTCAAATACTTGCGATATAAGTGATATAGATTTAAATACTGTAGGAACAAACGAGGTAGCTTCAAATCCATGCGAGACACATGATTTAGCTTCAAATCAATTCGATGTAGAAGGTTTAGCATCAAATCCATACGAAACACATGATTTAGCTTCAAATCAATTCGAAGGACAAGGCTTAGATTCAAATCCATGCGAAACAAATGATTTAGCTTCAAATGAATGCGAAGTACAAGGCTTAGCTTCAAATCCATGCAAAACAAATGGTTTAGCTACAAATACTTGTGATATACATTATTAAGCTACAACTGCATGCGAAACGAACGAGTTAGCTTCAAATCCATGCGAAACACATGATTTCGCTGCAAATCAATGTGATGTAGAAGGCTTAGCTTCAAATCCATGCGAAACAAATGATTTAGCTTCAAATGAATGCGAAGTAGAGGGCTTAGCTTCAAATCCATGCAAAACAAATGATTTAGCTTCAAATGAATGCGAAGTAGAAGGCTTAGCTTCAAATCCATGCAAAACAAATGGTTTAGCTACAAATACTTGTGTTATACATTATTAAGCTACAACTGCATGCGAAACGAACGAGTTAGCTTCAATTCCATGCGATTCACATGATTTAGCTTCAAACCAATGCGATGTAGAAGGTTTAGCTTCAAATCCATGCGATACACAAGATTTAGCTTCACATCAATGCGATGTAGTAGGTTCAGCTTCAAATCCATGCGACACATATGTTTTAGCTTCAAATACTTGCGATATAAGTGATATAGATTTAAATACTGTAGGAACAAACGAGGTAGCTTCAAATCCATGCGAGACACATGATTTAGCTTCAAATCAATTCGATGTAGAAGGTTTAGCATCAAATCCATACGAAACACATGATTTAGCTTCAAATCAATTCGAAGGACAAGGCTTAGATTCAAATCCATGCGAAACAAATGATTTAGCTTCAAATGAATGCGATGTAGAAGGCTTAGCTTCAAATCCATGCAAAACAAATGGTTTAGCTACAAATACTTGTGATATATATTATTAAGCTACAACTGCATGCGAAACGAACGAGTTAGCTTCAAATCCATGCGAAACACATGATTTCGCTGCAAATCAATGTGATGTAGAAGGCTTAGCTTCAAATCCATGCGAAACAAATGATTTAGCTTCAAATGAATGCGAAGTAGAGGGCTTAGCTTCAAATCCATGCAAAACAAATGGATTAGCTACAAATACTTGTGATATATATCATTTAGCTACAACTGCATGCGAAACGAACGAGTTAGCTTCAAATCCATGCGATTCACATGATTTAGCTTCAAACCAATGCGATGTAGAAGGTTTAGCTTCAAATCCATGCGATACACAAGATTTAGCTTCAAATCAATGCGATGTAGTAGGTTCAGCTTCAAATCCATGCGACACATATGTTTTAGCTTCAAATACTTGCGATATAAGTGATATAGCTTTAAATACTGTAGGAACAAACGAGGTAGCTTCAATTCCATGCGAGACACATGATTTAGCTTCAAATTAATTCGATGTAGAAGGTTTGGCTTCAAATCCATACGAAACACATGATTTAGCTTCAAATCAATTCGAAGGACAAGGCTTAGATTCAAATCCATGCGAAACAAATGATTTAGCTTCAAATGAATGCGAAGTAGAAGGCTTAGCTTCAAATCCATGCAAAACAAATGGTTTAGCTACAAATACTTGTGATATACATTATTAAGCTACAACTGCATGCGAAACGAACGAGTTAGCTTCAAATCCATGCGAAACACATGATTTAGCTGCAAATCAATGTGAAGTAGAAGGCTTAGCTTCAAATCCATGCGAAACAAATGATTTAGCTTCAAATGAATGCGAAGTAGAAGGCTTAGCTTCAAATCCATTCAAAACAAATGGTTTAGCTACAAATACTTGTGATATATATCATTTAGCTACAACTGCATGTGGAACGAACGAGTTAGCTTCAAATCCATGCGATTCACGTGATTTAGCTTCAAACCAATGCGATGTAGAAGGTTTAGCTTCAAATCCATGCGATACACAAGATTTAGCTTCAAATCAATGCGATGTAGTAGGTTCAGCTTCAAATCCATGCGGCACATATGTTTTAGCTTCAAATACTTGCGATATAAGTGATATAGATTTAAATACTGTAGGAACAAACGAGGTAGCTTCAATTCCATGCGAGACACATGATTTAGCTTCAAATCAATTCGATGTAGAAGGTTTAGCTTCAAATCCATACGAAACACATGATTTAGCTTCAAATCAATTCGAAGGACATGGCTTAGATTCAAATCCATGCGAAACAAATGATTTAGCTTCAAATGAATGCGAAGTAGAAGGCTTAGCTTCAAATCCATGCAAAACAAATGGTTTAGCTACAAATACTTGTGATATATATCATTTAGCTACAACTGCATGTGAAACGAACGAGTTAGCTTCAAATCCATGCGATTCACATGATTTAGCTTCAAACCAATGCGATGTAGAAGGTTTAGCTTCAAATCCATGCGATACACAAGATTTAGCTTCAAATCAATGCGATGTAGTAGGTTCAGCTTCAAATCCATGCGACACATATGTTTTAGCTTCAAATACTTGCGATATAAGTGATATAGCTTTAAATACTGTAGGAACAAACGAGGTAGCTTCAATTCCATGCGAGACACACGATTTAGCTTCAAATCAATTCGATGTAGAAGGTTTAGCTTCAAATCCATACGAAACACATGATTTAGCTTCAAATCAATTCGAAGGACATGGCTTAGGTTCAAATCCATGCGAAACAAATGATTTAGCTTCAAATGAATGCGATGTAGAAGGCTTAGCTTCAAATCCATGCAAAACAAATGGTTTAGCTACAAATACTTGTGATAAACATTATTAAGCTACAACTGCTTGCGAAACGAACGAGTTAGCTTCAAATCCATGCGATTCACATGATTTAGCTTCAAACCAATGCGATGTAGAAGGTTTAGCTTCAAATCCATGCGATACACAAGATTTAGCTTCAAATCAATGCGATGTAGTAGGTTCAGCTTCAAATCCATGCGACACATATGTTTTAGCTTCAAATACTTGCGATATAAGTGATATAGATTTAAATACTGTAGGAACAAACGAGGTAGCTTCAAATCCATGCGAGACACACTATTTAGCTTCAAATCAATTCGATGTAGAAGGTTTAGCATCAAATCCATACGAAACACATGATTTAGCTTCAAATCAATTCGAAGGACAAGGCTTAGATTCAAATCCATGCGAAACAAATGATTTAGCTTCAAATAAATGCGAAGTAGAAGGCTTAGCTTCAAATCCATGCAAAACAAATGGATTAGCTACAAATACTTGTGATATATATCATTTAGCTACAACTGCATGCGAAACGAACGAGTTAGCTTCAAATCCATGCGATTCACATGATTTAGCTGCAAATCAATGTGATGTAGAAGGTTTAGCTTCAAATCCATGCGATACACAAGATTTAGCTTCAAATCAATGCGATGTAGTAGGTTCAGCTTCAAATCCATGCGACACATATGTTTTAGCTTCAAATACTTGCGATATAAGTGATATAGCTTTAAATACTGTAAGAACAAACGAGGTAGCTTCAATTCCATGCGAGACACATGATTTAGCTTCAAATTAATTCGATGTAGAAGGTTTGGCTTCAAATCCATACGAAACACATGATTTAGCTTCAAATCAACTCGAAGGACAAGGCTTAGATTCAAATCCATGCGAAACAAATGATTTAGCTTCAAATGAATGCGAAGTAGAAGGCTTAGCTTCAAATCCATGCAAAACAAATGGTTTAGCTACAAATACTTGTGATATATATTATTAAGCTACAACTGCATGCGAAACGAACAAGTTAGCTTCAAATCCATGCGAAACACATGATTTAGCTGCAAATGAATGCGAAGTAGAAGGCTTAGCTTCAAATCCATGCGAAACAAATGATTTAGGTTCAAATGAATGCGAAGTAGAAGGCTTAGCTTCAAATCCATGCAAAACAAATGGTTTAGCTACAAATACTTGTGATATATATCATTTAGCTACAACTGCATGTGAAACGAACGAGTTAGCTTCAAATCCATGCGATTCACATGATTTAGCTTCAAACCAATGCGATGTAGAAGGTTTAGCTTCAAATCCATGCGATACACAAGATTTAGCTTCAAATCAATGCGATGTAGTACGTTCAGCTTCAAATCCATGCGACACATATGTTTTAGCTTCAAATACTTGCGATATAAGTGATATAGCTTTAAATACTGTAGGAACAAACGAGGTAGCTTCAATTCCATGCGAGACACATGATTTAGCTTCAAATTAATTCGATGTAGAAGGTTTGGCTTCAAATCCATACGAAACACATGATTTAGCTTCAAATCAATTCGAAGGACAAGGCTTAGATTCAAACCCATGCGAAACAAATGATTTAGCTTCAAATGAATGCGAAGTAGAAGGCTTAGCTTCAAATCCATGCAAAACAAATGGTTTAGCTACAAATACTTGTGATATATATTATTAAGCTACAACTGCATGCGAAACGAACAAGTTAGCTTCAAATCCATGCGAAACACATGATTTAGCTGCAAATCAATGTGATGTAGAAGGCTTAGCTTCAAATCCATGCGAAACAAATGATTTAGCTTCAAATGAATGCGAAGTAGAAGGCTTAGCTTCAAATCCATGCAAAACAAATGGTTTAGCTACAAATACTTGTGATATATATCATTTTGCTACAACTGCATGTGAAACGAACGAGTTAGCTTCAAATCCATGCGATTCACATGATTTAGCTTCAAACCAATGCGATGTAGAAGGTTTAGCTTCAAATCCATGCGATACACAAGATTTAGCTTCAAATCAATGCGATGTAGTAGGTTCAACTTCAAATCCATGCGACACATATGTTTTAGCTTCAAATACTTGCGATATAAGTGATATAGCTTTAAATACTGTAGGAACAAACGAGGTAGCTTCAATTCCATGCGAGACACATGATTTAGCTTCAAATCAATTCGATGTAGAAGGTTTAGCTTCAAATCCATACGAAACACATGATTTAGCTTCAAATCAATTCGAAGGACATGACTTAGATTCAAATCCATGCGAAACAAATGATTTAGCTTCAAATGAATGCGATGTAGAAGGCTTAGCTTCAAATCCATGCAAAACAAATGGTTTAGCTACAAATACTTGTGATATACATTATTAAGCTACAACTGCATGCGAAACGAACGAGTTAGCTTCAAATCCATGCGATTCACATGATTTAGCTTCACATCAATGCGATGTAGTAGGTCCAGCTTCAAATCCATGCGACACATATGTTTTAGATTTAAATACTTGCGATATAAGTGATATAGATTTAAATACTGTAGGAACAAACGAGGTAGCTTCAAATCCATGCGATTCACATGATTTAGCTTCAAACCAATGCGATGTAGAAGGTTTAGCTTCAAATCCATGCGATACACAAGATTTAGCTTCAAATCAATGCGATGTAGTAGGTTCAGCTTCAAATCCATTGCGACACATATGTTTTAGCTTCAAATACTTGCGATATAAGTGATATAGCTTTAAATACTGTAGGAACAAACGAGGTAGCTTCAATTCCATGCGAGACACATGATTTAGCTTCAAATCAATTCGATGGACAATGCTTAGATTCAAATCCATACGAAACACATGATTTAGCTTCAAATGAATGCGAAGTAGAAGGCTTAGCTTCAAATCCATGCAAAGCAAATGGTTTAGCTACAAATACTTGTGATATACATTATTAAGCTACAACTGCATGCGAGACGAACGAGTTAGCTTCAAATCCATGCGAAACACATGATTTAGCTGCAAATCAATGTGATGTAGAAGGCTTAGCTTCAAATCCATGCGAAACAAATGATTTAGCTTCAAATGAATGCGAAGCAGAAGGCTTAGCTTCAAATCCATGCAAAACGAATGGTTTAGCTACAAATACTTGTGATATACATTATTAAGCTACAACTGCCTGCGAAACGAACGAGTTGGCTTCAAATCCATGCGAAACACATGATTTAGCTGCATATCAATGTGATGTAGAAGGCTTAGCTTCAAATCCATGCGAAACAAATGATTTAGCTTCAAATGAATGCGAAGTAGAAGGCTTAGCTTCAAATCCATGCAAAACAAATGGTTTAGCTACAAATACTTGTGATATACATTATTAAGCTACAACTGCATGCGAAACGAACGAGTTAGCTTCGAATCCATGCGATTCACATGATTTAGCTTCAAACCAATGCGATGTAGAAGGTTTAGCTTCAAATCCATGCGATACACAAGATTTAGCTTCAAATCAATGCGATGTAGTAGGTTCAGCTTCAAATCCATGCGACACATATGTTTTAGCTTCAAATACTTGCGATATATGTGATATAGCTTTAAATACTGTAGGAACAAACGAGGTAGCTTCAATTCCATGCGAGACACATGGTTTAGCTTCAAATCAATTCGAAGGACAAGGCTTAGATTCAAATTGATGCGAAACAAATGATTTAGCTTCAAATGAATGCGAAGTAGAAGGCTTAGCTTCAAATCCATGCAAAACAAATGGTTTAGCTACAAATACTTGTGATATACATTATTAAGCTACAACTGCATGCGAAACGAACGAGTTAGCTTCAAATCCATGCGATTCACATGATTTAGCTTCAAACCAATGCGATGTAGAAGGTTTAGCTTCAAATCCATGCGATACACAAGATTTAGCTTCAAATCAATGCGATGTAGTAGGTTCAGCTTCAAATCCATTGCGACACATATGTTTTAGCTTCAAATACTTGCGATATAAGTGATATAGCTTTAAATACTGTAGGAACAAACGAGGTAGCTTCAATTCCATGCGAGACACATGATTTAGCTTCAAATCAATTCGATGTAGAAGGTTTGGCTTCAAATCCAAACGAAACACATGATTTAGCTTCAAATCAATTCGAAGGACAAGGCTTAGATTCAAATCCATGCGAAACAAATGATTTAGCTTCAAATGAATTCGAAGTAGAAGGCTTAGCTTCAAATCCATGCAAAACAAATGGTTTAGCTACAAATACTTGTGATATACATTATTAAGCTACAACTGCATGCGAAACGAACGAGTTAGCTTCAAATCCATGCGAAACACATGATTTCGCTGCAAATCAATGTGATGTAGAAGGCTTAGCTTCAAATCCATGCGAAACAAATGATTTAGCTTCAAATGAATGCGAAGTAGAGGGCTTAGCTTCAAATCCATGCAAAACAAATGGATTAGCTACAAATACTTGTGATATATATCATTTAGCTACAACAGCATGCGAAACGAACGAGTTAGCTTCAAATCCATGCGATTCACATGATTTAGCTTGAAACCAATGCGATGTAGAAGGTTTAGCTTCAAATCCATGCGATACACAAGATTTAGCTTCAAATCAATGCGATGTAGTAGGTTCAGCTTCAAATCCATGCGACACATATGTTTTAGCTTCAAATACTTGCGATATAAGTGATATAGCTTTAAATACTGTAGGAACAAACGAGGTAGCTTCAATTCCATGCGAGACACCTGATTTAGCTTCAAATTAATTCGATGTAGAAGGTTTATCTTCAAATCCATACGAAACACATGATTTAGCTTCAAATCAATTCGAAGAACAAGGCTTAGATTCAAATCCATGCGAAACAAATGATTTAGCTTCAAATGAATGCGAAGTAGAAGGCTTAGCTTCAAATCCATGCAAAACAAATGGTTTAGCTACAAATACTTGTGATATACATTATTAAGCAACAACTGCATGCGAAACACATGATTTCGCTGCAAATCAATGTGATGTAGAAGGCTTAGCTTCAAATCCATGCGAAACAAATGATTTAGCTTCAAATGAATGCGAAGTAGAGGGCTTAGCTTCAAATCCATGCAAAACAAATGGTTTAGCTACAAATACTTGTGATATATATCATTTAGCTACAACTGCATGTGAAACGAACGAGTTAGCTTCAAATCCATGCAAAACAAATGGATTAGCTACAAATACTTGTGATATATATCATTTAGCTACAACTGCATGTGAAACGAACGAGTTAGCTTCAAATCCATGCGATTCACATGATTTAGCTGCATATCAATGTGATGTAGAAGGCTTAGCTTCAAATCCATGCAAAACAAATGGTTTAGCTTCAAATGAATGCGAAGTAGAAGGCTTAGCTTCAAATCCATGCAAAACAAATGGTTTAGCTACAAATACTTGTGATATACATTATTAAGCTACAACTGCATGCGAAACGAACGAGTTAGCTTCGAATCCATGCGATTCACATGATTTAGCTTCAAACCAATGCGATGTAGAAGGTTTAGCTTCAAATCCATGCGATATACAAGATTTAGCTTCACATCAATGCGATGTAGTAGGTTCAGCTTCAAATCCATGCGACACATATGTTTTAGATTCAAATACTTGCGATATAAGTGATATAGATTTAAATACTGTAGGAACAAACGAGGTAGCTTCAAATCCATGCGAGACACATGATTTAGCTTCAAATCAATTCGATGTAGAAGGTTTAGCATCAAATCCATACGAAACACATGATTTAGCTTCAAATCAATTCGAAGGACAAGGCTTAGATTCAAATCCATGCGAAACAAATGATTTAGCATCAAATGAATGCGAAGTAGAAGGCTTAGCTTCAAATCCATGCAAAACAAATGGTTTAGCTACAAATACTTGTGATATACATTATTAAGCTACAACTGCATGCGAAACGAACGAGTTGGCTTCAAATCCATGCGAAACACATGATTTAGCTGCATATCAATGTGATGTAGAAGGCTTAGCTTCAAATCCATGCGAAACAAATGATTTAGCTTCAAATGAATGCGAAGTAGAAGGCTTAGCTTCAAATCCATGCAAAACAAATGGTTTAGCTACAAATACTTGTGATATACATTATTAAGCTACAACTGCATGCGAAACGAACGAGTTAGCTTCGAATCCATGCGATTCACATGATTTAGCTTCAAACCAATGCGATGTAGAAGGTTTAGCTTCAAATCCATGCAAAACAAATGGTTTAGCTACAAATACTTGTGATATACATTATTAAGCTACAACTGCATGCGAAACGAACGAGTTAGCTTCAAATCCATGCGATTCACATGATTTAGCTTCAAACCAATGCGATGTAGAAGGTTTAGCTTCAAATCCATGCGATACACAAGATTTAGCTTCAAATCAATGCGATGTAGTAGGTTCAGCTTCAAATCCATTGCGACACATATGTTTTAGCTTCAAATACTTGCGATATAAGTGATATAGCTTTAAATACTGTAGGAACAAACGAGGTAGCTTCAATTCCATGCGAGACACATGATTTAGCTTCAAATCAATTCGATGTAGAAGGTTTGGCTTCAAATCCAAACGAAACACATGATTTAGCTTCAAATCAATTCGAAGGACAAGGCTTAGATTCAAATCCATGCGAAACAAATGATTTAGCTTCAAATGAATTCGAAGTAGAAGGCTTAGCTTCAAATCCATGCAAAACAAATGGTTTAGCTACAAATACTTGTGATATACATTATTAAGCTACAACTGCATGCGAAACGAACGAGTTAGCTTCAAATCCATGCGAAACACATGATTTCGCTGCAAATCAATGTGATGTAGAAGGCTTAGCTTCAAATCCATGCGAAACAAATGATTTAGCTTCAAATGAATGCGAAGTAGAGGGCTTAGCTTCAAATCCATGCAAAACAAATGGATTAGCTACAAATACTTGTGATATATATCATTTAGCTACAACAGCATGCGAAACGAACGAGTTAGCTTCAAATCCATGCGATTCACATGATTTAGCTTGAAACCAATGCGATGTAGAAGGTTTAGCTTCAAATCCATGCGATACACAAGATTTAGCTTCAAATCAATGCGATGTAGTAGGTTCAGCTTCAAATCCATGCGACACATATGTTTTAGCTTCAAATACTTGCGATATAAGTGATATAGCTTTAAATACTGTAGGAACAAACGAGGTAGCTTCAATTCCATGCGAGACACCTGATTTAGCTTCAAATTAATTCGATGTAGAAGGTTTATCTTCAAATCCATACGAAACACATGATTTAGCTTCAAATCAATTCGAAGAACAAGGCTTAGATTCAAATCCATGCGAAACAAATGATTTAGCTTCAAATGAATGCGAAGTAGAAGGCTTAGCTTCAAATCCATGCAAAACAAATGGTTTAGCTACAAATACTTGTGATATACATTATTAAGCAACAACTGCATGCGAAACACATGATTTCGCTGCAAATCAATGTGATGTAGAAGGCTTAGCTTCAAATCCATGCGAAACAAATGATTTAGCTTCAAATGAATGCGAAGTAGAGGGCTTAGCTTCAAATCCATGCAAAACAAATGGTTTAGCTACAAATACTTGTGATATATATCATTTAGCTACAACTGCATGTGAAACGAACGAGTTAGCTTCAAATCCATGCAAAACAAATGGATTAGCTACAAATACTTGTGATATATATCATTTAGCTACAACTGCATGTGAAACGAACGAGTTAGCTTCAAATCCATGCGATTCACATGATTTAGCTTCAAACCAATGCGATGTAGAAGGTTTAGCTTTAAATCCATGCGATACACAAGATTTAGCTTCAAATCAATGCGATGTAGTAGGTTCAGCTTCAAATCCATGCGACACATATGTTTTAGCTTCAAATACTTGCGATATAAGTGATATAGCTTTAAATACTGTAGGAACAAACGAGGTAGCTTCAATTCCATGCGAGACACATGATTTAGCTTCAAATTAATTCTATGTAGAAGGTTTGGCTTCAAATCCATACGAAACACATGATTTAGCTTCAAATCAATTCGAAGGACAAGGCTTAGATTCAAATCCATGCGAAACAAATGATTTAGCATCAAATGAATGCGAAGTAGAAGGCTTAGCTTCAAATCCATGCAAAACAAATGGTTTAGCTACAAATACTTGTGATATACATTATTAAGCTACAACTGCATGCGAAACGAACGAGTTGGCTTCAAATCCATGCGAAACACATGATTTAGCTGCAAATCAATGTGATGTAGAAGGCTTAGCTTCAAATCCATGCGAAACAAATGATTTAGCTTCAAATGAATGCGAAGTAGAAGGCTTAGCTTCAAATCCATGCAAAACAAATGGTTTAGCTACAAATACTTGTGATATACATTATTAAGCTACAACTGCATGCGAAACGAACGAGTTAGCTTCGAATCCATGCGATTCACATGATTTAGCTTCAAACCAATGCGATGTAGAAGGTTTAGCTTCAAATCCATGCGATACACAAGATTTAGATTCACATCAATGCGATGTAGTAGGTTCAGCTTCAAATCCATGCGACACATATGTTTTAGATTCAAATACTTGCGATATAAGTGATATAGATTTAAATACTGTAGGAACAAACGAGGTAGCTTCAAATCCATGCGAGACACATGATTTAGCTTCAAATCAATTCGATGTAGAAGGTTTAGCATCAAATCCATACGAAACACATGATTTAGCTTCAAATCAATTCGAAGGACAAGGCTTAGATTCAAATCCATGCGAAACAAATGATTTAGCTTCAAATGAATGCGAAGTGGAAGGCTTAGCTTCAAATCCATGCAAAACAAATGGTTTAGCTACAAATACTTGTGATATACATTATTAAGCTACAACTGCATGCGAAACGAACGAGTTAGCTTCAAATCCATGCGATTCACATGATTTAGCTTCAAACCAATGCGATGTAGAAGGTTTAGCTTCAAATCCATGCGATACACAAGATTTAGCTTCAAATCAATTGCGATGTAGTAGGTTCAGCTTCAAATCCATGCGACACATATGTTTTAGCTTCAAATACTTGCGATATAAGTGATATAGCTTTAAATACTGTAGGAACAAACGAGGTAGCTTCAATTCCATGCGAGACACATGATTTAGCTTCAAATCAATTCGATGTAGAAGGTTTAGCTTCAAATCCATACGAAACACATGATTTAGCTTCAAATCAATTCGAAGGACATGGCTTAGATTCAAATCCATGCGAAACAAATGATTTAGCTTCAAATGAATGCGATGTAGAAGGCTTAGCTTCAAATCCACGCAAAACAAATGGTTTAGCTACAAATACTTGTGATATACATTATTAAGCTACAACTGCATGCGAAACGAACGAGTTAGCTTCAAATCCATGCGATTCACATGATTTAGCTTCAAACCAATGCGATGTAGAAGGTTTAGCTTCAAATCCATGCGATACACAAGATTTAGCTTCACATCAATGCGATGTAGTAGGTTCAGCTTCAAATCCATGCGACGCATATGTTTTAGATTCAAATACTTGCGATATAAGTGATATAGATTTAAATACTGTGGGAACAAACGAGGTAGCTTCAAATCCATGCGAGACACATGATTTAGCTTCAAATCAATTCGATGTAGAAGGTTTAGCATCAAATCCATACGAAACACATGATTTAGCTTCAAATCAATTCGAAGAACAAGGCTTAGATTCAAATCCATGCGAAACAAATGATTTAGCTTCAAATGAATGCGAAGTAGAAGGCTTAGCTTCAAATCCATGCAAAACAAATGGTTTAGCTACAAATACTTGTGATATACATTATTAAGCTACAACTGCATGCGAAACGAACGAGTTAGCTTCAAATCCATGCGAAACACATGATTTCGCTGCAAATCAATGTGATGTAGAAGGCTTAGCTTCAAATCCATGCGAAACAAATGATTTAGCTTCAAATGAATGCGAAGTAGAGGGCTTAGCTTCAAATCCATGCAAAACAAATGGTTTAGCTACAAATACTTGTAATATATATCATTTAGCTACAACTGCATGCGAAACGAACGAGTTAGCTTCAAATCCATGCGATTCACATGATTTAGCTTCAAACCAATGCGATGTAGAAGGTTTAGCTTCAAATCCATGCGATACACAAGATTTAGCTTCAAGTCAATGCGATGTAGTAGGTTCAGCTTCAAATCCATGCGACACATATGTTTTAGCTTCAAATACTTGCGATATAAGTGATATAGCTTTAAATACTGTAGGAACAAACGAGGTAGCTTCAAATCCATGCGGGACACATGATTTAGCTTCAAATCAATTCGATGTAGAAGGTTTAGCACCAAATCCATACGAAACACATGATTTAGCTTCAAATCAATTCGAAGGACAAGGCTTAGATTCAAATCCATGCGAAACAAATGATTTAGCTTCAAATGAATGCGAAGTAGAAGGCTTAGCTTCAAATCCATGCAAAACAAATGGTTTAGCTACAAATACTTGTGATATACATTATTAAGCTACAACTGCATGTGAAACGAACGAGTTAGCTTCAAATCCATGCGATTCACATGATTTAGCTTCAAACCAATGCGATGTAGAAGGTTTAGCTTCAAATCCATGCGATACACAAGATTTAGCTTCAAATCAATGCGATGTAGTAGGTTCAGCTTCAAATCCATGCGACACAGATGTTTTAGCTTCAAATACTTGCGATATAAGTGATATAGATTTAAATACTGTAGGAACAAACGAGGTAGCTTCAAATCCATGCGAGACACATGATTTAGCTTCAAATCAATTCGATGTAGAAGGTTTAGCATCAAATCCATACGAAACACATGATTTAGCTTCAAATCAATTCGAAGGACAAGGCTTAGATTCAAATCCATGCGAAACAAATGATTTAGCTTCAAATGAATGCGAAGTAGAAGGCTTAGCTTCAAATCCATGCAAAACAAATGGATTAGCTACAAATACTTGTGATATATATCATTTAGCTACAACTGCATGCGAAACGAACGAGTTAGCTTCAAATCCATGCGATTCACATGATTTAGCTTCAAACCAATGCGATGTAGAAGGTTTGGCTTCAAATCCATACGAAACACATGATTTAGCTTCAAATCAATTCGAAGGACAAGGCTTAGATTCAAATCCATGCGAAACAAATGATTTAGCTTCAAATGAATGCGAAGTAGAAGGCTTAGCTTCAAATCCATGCAAAACAAATGGTTTAGCTACAAATACTTGTGATATATATTATTAAGCTACAACTGCATGCGAAACGAACAAGTTAGCTTCAAATCCATGCGAAACACATGATTTAGCTGCAAATCAATGTGATGTAGAAGGCTTAGCTTCAAATCCATGCGAAACAAATGATTTAGCTTCAAATGAATGCGAAGTAGAAGGCTTAGCTTCAAATCCATGCAAAACAAATGGATTAGCTACAAATACTTGTGATATATATCATTTAGCTACAACTGCATGTGAAACGAACGAGTTAGCTTCAAATCCATGCGATTCACATGATTTAGCTTCAAACCAATGCGATGTAGAAGGTTTAGCTTTAAATCCATGCGATACACAAGATTTAGCTTCAAATCAATGCGATGTAGTAGGTTCAGCTTCAAATCCATGCGACACATATGTTTTAGCTTCAAATACTTGCGATATAAGTGATATAGCTTTAAATACTGTAGGAACAAACGAGGTAGCTTCAATTCCATGCGAGACACATGATTTAGCTTCAAATCAATTCGATGTAGAAGGTTTAGCTTCAAATCCATACGAAACACATGATTTAGCTTCAAATCAATTCGATGTAGAAGGTTTAGCATCAAATCCATACGAAACACATGATTTAGCTTCAAATCAATTCGAAGGACAAGGCTTAGATTCAAATCCATGCGAAACAAATGATTTAGCTTCAAATGAATGCGAAGTGGAAGGCTTAGCTTCAAATCCATGCAAAACAAATGGTTTAGCTACAAATACTTGTGATATACATTATTAAGCTACAACTGCATGCGAAACGAACGAGTTAGCTTCAAATCCATGCGATTCACATGATTTAGCTTCAAACCAATGCGATGTAGAAGGTTTAGCTTCAAATCCATGCGATACACAAGATTTAGCTTCAAATCAATGCGATGTAGTAGGTTCAGCTTCAAATCCATGCGACACATATGTTTTAGCTTCAAATACTTGCGATATAAGTGATATAGCTTTAAATACTGTAGGAACAAACGAGGTAGCTTCAATTCCATGCGAGACACATGATTTAGCTCCAAATTAATTCGATGTAGAAGGTTTGGCTTCAAATCCATACGAAACACATGATTTAGCTTCAAATCAATTCGAAGGACATGGCTTAGATTCAAATCCATGCGAAACAAATGATTTAGCTTCAAATGAATGCGATGTAGAAGGCTTAGCTTCAAATCCACGCAAAACAAATGGTTTAGCTACAAATACTTGTGATATACATTATTAAGCTACAACTGCATGCGAAACGAACGAGTTAGCTTCAAATCCATGCGATTCACATGATTTAGCTTCAAACCAATGCGATGTAGAAGGTTTAGCTTCAAATCCATGCGATACACAAGATTTAGCTTCACATCAATGCGATGTAGTAGATTCAGCTTCAAATCCATGCGACGCATATGTTTTAGATTCAAATACTTGCGATATAAGTGATATAGATTTAAATACTGTGGGAACAAACGAGGTAGCTTCAAATCCATGCGAGACACATGATTTAGCTTCAAATCAATTCGATGTAGAAGGTTTAGCATCAAATCCATACGAAACACATGATTTAGCTTCAAATCAATTCGAAGAACAAGGCTTAGATTCAAATCCATGCGAAACAAATGATTTAGCTTCAAATGAATGCGAAGTAGAAGGCTTAGCTTCAAATCCATGCAAAACAAATGGTTTAGCTACAAATACTTGTGATATACATTATTAAGCTACAACTGCATGCGAAACGAACGAGTTAGCTTCAAATCCATGCGAAACACATGATTTCGCTGCAAATCAATGTGATGTAGAAGGCTTAGCTTCAAATCCATGCGAAACAAATGATTTAGCTTCAAATGAATGCGAAGTAGAGGGCTTAGCTTCAAATCCATGCAAAACAAATGGTTTAGCTACAAATACTTGTGATATATATCATTTAGCTACAACTGCATGCGAAACGAACGAGTTAGCTTCAAATCCATGCGATTCACATGATTTAGCTTCAAACCAATGCGATGTAGAAGGTTTAGCTTCAAATCCATGCGATACACAAGATTTAGCTTCAAATCAATGCGATGTAGTAGGTTCAGCTTCAAATCCATGCGACACATATGTTTTAGCTTCAAATACTTGCGATATAAGTGATATAGCTTTAAATACTGTAGGAACAAACGAGGTAGCTTCAAATCCATGCGAGACACATGATTTAGCTTCAAATCAATTCGATGTAGAAGGTTTAGCATCAAATCCATACGAAACACATGATTTAGCTTCAAATCAATTCGAAGGACAAGGCTTAGATTCAAATCCATGCGAAACAAATGATTTAGCTTCAAATGAATGCGAAGTAGAAGGCTTAGCTTCAAATCCATGCAAAACAAATGGTTTAGTTACAAATACTTGTGATATACATTATTAAGCTACAACTGCATGTGAAACGAACGAGTTAGCTTCAAGTCCATGCGATTCACATGATTTAGCTTCAAACCAATGCGATGTAGAAGGTTTAGCTTCAAATCCATGCGATACACAAGATTTAGCTTCAAATCAATGCGATGTAGTAGGTTCAGCTTCAAATCCATGCGACACATATGTTTTAGCTTCAAATACTTGCGATATAAGTGATATAGCTTTAAATACTGTAGGAACAAACGAGGTAGCTTCAATTCCATGCGAGACACATGATTTAGCTTCAAATCAATTCGATGTAGAAGGTTTAGCTTCAAATCCATACGAAACACATGATTTAGCTTCAAATCAATTCGAAGGACATGGCTTAGATTCAAATCCATGCGAAACAAATGATTTAGCTTCAAATGAATGCGATGTAGAAGGCTTAGCTTCAAATCCACGCAAAACAAATGGTTTAGCTACAAATACTTGTGATATACATTATTAAGCTACAACTGCATGCGAAACGAACGAGTTAGCTTCAAATCCATGCGATTCACATGATTTAGCTTCAAACCAATGCGATGTCGAAGGTTTAGCTTCAAATCCATGCGATACACAAGATTTAGCTTCACATCAATGCGATGTAGTAGGTTCAGCTTCAAATCCATGCGACACATATGTTTTAGATTCAAATACTTGCGATATAAGTGATATAGATTTAAATACTGTAGGAACAAACGAGGTAGCTTCAAATCCATGCGAGACACATGATTTAGCTTCAAATCAATTCGATGTAGAAGGTTTAGCATCAAATCCATACGAAACACATGATTTAGCTTCAAATCAATTCGAAGGACAAGGCTTAGATTCAAATCCATGCGAAACAAATGATTTAGCTTCAAATGAATGCGAAGTAGAAGGCTTAGCTTCAAATCCATGCAAAACAAATGGTTTAGCTACAAATACTTGTGATATACATTATTAAGCTACAACTGCATGCGAAACGAACGACTTAGCTTCAAATCCATGCGATACACAAGATTTAGCTTCAAATCAATGCGATGTAGTAGGTTCAGCTTCAAATCCATGCGACACATATGTTTTAGCTTCAAATACTTGCGATATATGTGATATAGCATTAAATACTGTAGGAACAAACGAGGTAGCTTCAATTCCATACGAGACACATGGTTTAGCTTCAAATCAATTCGAAGGACAAGGCTTAGATTCAAATTGATGCGAAACAAATGATTTAGCTTCAAATGAATGCGAAGTAGAAGGCTTAGCTTCAAATCCATGCAAAACAAATGGTTTAGCTACAAATACTTGTGATATACATTATTAAGCTACAACTGCATGCGAAACGAACGAGTTAGCTTCAAATCCATGCGAAACACATGATTTAGCTGCAAACCAATGCGATGTAGAAGGTTTAGCTTCAAATCCATGCGATACACAAGATTTAGCTTCAAATCAATGCGATGTAGTAGGTTCAGCTTCAAATCCATGCGACACATATGTTTTAGCTTCAAATACTTGCGATATAAGTGATATAGCTTTAAATACTGTAAGAACAAACGAGGTAGCTTCAATTCCATGCGAGACACATGATTTAGCTTCAAATTAATTCGATGTAGAAGGTTTGGCTTCAAATCCATACGAAACACATGATTTAGCTTCAAATCAATTCGAAGGACAAGGCTTAGATTCAAATCCATGCGAAACAAATGATTTAGCTTCAAATGAATGCGAAGTAGAAGGCTTAGCTTCAAATCCATGCAAAACAAATGGTTTAGCTACAAATACTTGTGATATATATTATTAAGCTACAACTGCATGCGAAACGAACAAGTTAGCTTCAAATCCATGCGAAACACATGATTTAGCTGCAAATCAATGTGATGTAGAAGGCTTAGCTTCAAATCCATGCGAAACAAATGATTTAGCTTCAAATGAATGCGAAGTAGAAGGCTTAGCTTCAAATCCATGCAAAACAAATGGTTTAGCTACAAATACTTGTGATATATATCATTTAGCTACAACTGCATGTGAAACGAACGAGTTAGCTTCAAATCCATGCGATTCACATGATTTAGCTTCAAACCAATGCGATGTAGAAGGTTTAGCTTCAAATCCATGCGATACACAAGATTTAGCTTCAAATCAATGCGATGTAGTAGGTTCAGCTTCAAATCCATGCGACACATATGTTTTAGCTTCAAATACTTGCGATATAAGTGATATAGCTTTAAATACTGTAGGAACAAACGAGGTAGCTTCAATTCCATGCGAGACACATGATTTAGCTTCAAATCAATTCGATGTAGAAGGTTTAGCTTCAAATCCATACGAAACACATGATTTAGCTTCAAATCAATTCGAAGGACATGGCTTAGATTCAAATCCATGCGAAACAAATGATTTAGCTTCAAATGAATGCGATGTAGAAGGCTTAGCTTCAAATCCACGCAAAACAAATGGTTTAGCTACAAATACTTGTGATATACATTATTAAGCTACAACTGCATGCGAAACGAACGAGTTAGCTTCAAATCCATGCGATTCACATGATTTAGCTTCAAACCAATGCGATGTAGAAGGTTTAGCTTCAAATCCATGCGATACACAAGATTTAGCTTCACATCAATGCGATGTAGTAGGTTCAGCTTCAAATCCATGCGACATATATGTTTTAGATTCAAATACTTGCGATATAAGTGATATAGATTTAAATACTGTAGGAACAAACGAGGTAGCTTCAAATCCATGCGAGACACATGATTTAGCTTCAAATCAATTCGATGTAGAAGGTTTAGCATCAAATCCATACGAAACACATGATTTAGCTTCAAATCAATTCGAAGGACAAGGCTTAGATTCAAATCCATGCGAAACAAATGATTTAGCTTCAAATGAATGAGAAGTAGAAGGCTTAGCTTCAAATCCATGCAAAACAAATGGTTTAGCTACAAATACTTGTGATATACATTATTAAGCTACAACTGCATGCGAAACGAACGAGTTGGCTTCAAATCCATGCGAAACACATGATTTAGCTGCATATCAATGTGATGTAGAAGGCTTAGCTTCAAATCCATGCGAAACAAATGATTTAGCTTCAAATGAATGCGAAGTAGAAGGCTTAGCTTCAAATCCATGCAAAACAAATGGATTAGCTACAAATACTTGTGATATATATCATTTAGCTACAACTGCATACGAAACGAACGAGTTAGCTTCAAATCCATGCGATTCACATGATTTAGCTGCAAATCAATGTGATGTAGAAGGTTTAGCTTCAAATCCATGCGATACACAAGATTTAGCTTCAAATCAATGCGATGTAGTAGGTTCAGCTTCAAATCCATGCGTCACATATGTTTTAGCTTCAAATACTTGCGATATAAGTGATATAGCTTTAAATACTGTAAGAACAAACGAGGTAGCTTCAATTCCATGCGAGACACATGATTTAGCTTCAAATTAATTCGATGTAGAAGGTTTGGCTTCAAATCCATACGAAACACATGATTTAGCTTCAAATCAATTCGAAGGACAAGGCTTAGATTCAAATCCATGCGAAACAAATGATTTAGCTTCAAATGAATGCGAAGTAGAAGGCTTAGCTTCAAATCCATGCAAAACAAATGGTTTAGCTACAAATACTTGTGATATATATTATTAAGCTACAACTGCATGCGAAACGAACAAGTTAGTTTCAAATCCATGCGAAACACATGATTTAGCTGCAAATCAATGTGATGTAGAAGGCTTAGCTTCAAATCCATGCGAAACAAATGATTTAGCTTCAAATGAATGCGAAGTAGAAGGCTTAGCTTCAAATCCATGCAAAACAAATGGTTTAGCTACAAATACTTGTGATATATATCATTTAGCTACAACTGCATGTGAAACGAACGAGTTAGCTTCAAATCCATGCGAAACACATGATTTAGCTGCAAACCAATGCGATGTAGAAGGTTTAGCTTCAAATCCATGCGATACACAAGATTTAGCTTCAAATCAATGCGATGTAGTAGGTTCAGCTTCAAATCCATGCGACACATATGTTTTAGCTTCAAATACTTGCGATATAAGTGATATAGCTTTAAATACTGTAAGAACAAACGAGGTAGCTTCAATTCCATGCGAGACACATGATTTAGCTTCAAATTAATTCGATGTAGAAGGTTTGGCTTCAAATCCATGCGAAACAAATGATTTAGCTTCAAATGAATGCGATGTAGAAGGCTTAGCTTCAAATCCACGCAAAACAAATGGTTTAGCTACAAATACTTGTGATATACATTATTAAGCTACAACTGCATGCGAAACGAACGAGTTAGCTTCAAATCCATGAGATTCACATGATTTAGCTCCAAACCAATGCGATGTAGAAGGTTTAGCTTCAAATCCATGCGATACACAAGATTTAGCTTCACATCAATGCGATGTAGTAGGTTCAGCTTCAAATCCATGCGACACATATGTTTTAGATTCAAATACTTGCGATATAAGTGATATAGATTTAAATACTGTAGGAACAAACGAGGTAGCTTCAAATCCATGCGAGACACATGATTTAGCTTCAAATCAATTCGATGTAGAAGGTTTAGCATCAAATCCATACGAAACACATGATTTAGCTTCAAATCAATTCGAAGGACAAGGCTTAGATTCAAATCCATGCGAAACAAATGATTTAGCTTCAAATGAATGCGAAGTAGAAGGCTTAGCTTCAAATCCATGCAAAACAAATCGTTTAGCTACAAATACTTGTGGTATACATTATTAAGCTACAACTGCATGCGAAACGAACGAGTTAGCTTCAAATCCATGCGAAACACATGATTTAGCTGCAAATCAATGTGATGTAGAAGGCTTAGCTTCAAATCCATGCGAAACAAATGATTTAGCTTCAAATGAATGCGAAGTAGAAGGCTTAGCTTCAAATCCATGCAAAACAAATGGTTTAGCTACAAATACTTGTGATATACATTATTAAGCTACAACTGCATGCGAAACGAACGACTTAGCTTCAAATCCATGCGATACACAAGATTTAGCTTCAAATCAATGCGATGTAGTAGGTTCAGCTTCAAATCCGTGCGACACATATGTTTTAGCTTCAAATACTTGCGATATATGTGATATAGCTTTAAATACTGTAGGAACAAACGAGGTAGCTTCAATTCCATACGAGACACATGGTTTAGCTTCAAATCAATTCGAAGGACAAGGCTTAGATTCAAATTGATGCGAAACAAATGATTTAGCTTCAAATGAATGCGAAGTAGAAGGCTTAGCTTCAAATCCATGCAAAACAAATGGTTTAGCTACAAATACTTGTGATATACATTATTAAGCTACAACTGCATGCGAAACGAACGACTTAGCTTCAAATCCATGCGATACACAAGATTTAGCTTCAAATCAATGCGATGTAGTAGGATCAGCTTCAAATCCATGCGTCACATATGTTTTAGCTTCAAATACTTGCGATATAAGTGATATAGCTTTAAATACTGTAAGAACAAACGAGGTAGCTTCAATTCCATGCGAGACACATGATTTAGCTTCAAATTAATTCGATGTAGAAGGTTTGGCTTCAAATCCATACGAAACACATGATTTAGCTTCAAATCAATTCGAAGGACAAGGCTTAGATTCAAATCCATGCGAAACAAATGATTTAGCTTCAAATGAATGCGAAGTAGAAGGCTTAGCTTCAAATCCATGCAAAACAAATGGTTTAGCTACAAATACTTGTGATATATATTATTAAGCTACAACTGCATGCGAAACGAACAAGTTAGCTTCAAATCCATGCGAAACACATGATTTAGCTGCAAATCAATGTGATGTAGAAGGCTTAGCTTCAAATCCATGCGAAACAAATGATTTAGCTTCAAATGAATGCGAAGTAGAAGGCTTAGCTTCAAATCCATGCAAAACAAATGGTTTAGCTACAAATACTTGTGATATACATTATTAAGCTACAACTGCATGCGAAACGAACGACTTAGCTTCAAATCCATGCGAAACACATGATTTAGCTGCAAACCAATGCGATGTAGAAGGTTCAGCTTCAAATCCATGCGACACATATGTTTTAGCTTCAAATACTTGCGATATATGTGATATAGCATTAAATATTGTAGGAACAAACGAGGTAGCTTCAATTCCATACGAGACACATGGTTTAGCTTCAAATCAATTCGAAGGACAAGGCTTAGATTCAAATTGATGCGAAACAAATGATTTAGCTTCAAATGAATGCGAAGTAGAAGGCTTAGCTTCAAATCCGTGCAAAACAAATGGTTTAGCTACAAATACTTGTGATATACATTATTAAGCTACAACTGCATGCGAAACGAACGAGTTAGCTTCAAATCCATGCGAAACACATGATTTAGCTGCAAACCAATGCGATGTAGAAGGTTTAGCTTCAAATCCATGCGATACACAAGTTTTAGCTTCAAATCAATGCGATGTAGTAGGTTCAGCTTCAAATCCATGCGACACATATGTTTTAGCTTCAAATACTTGCGATATAAGTGATATAGTTTTAAATACTGTAAGAACAAACGAGGTAGCTTCAATTCCATGCGAGACACATGATTTAGCTTCAAATTAATTCGATGTAGAAGGTTTGGCTTCAAATCCATACGAAACACATGATTTAGCTTCAAATCAATTCGAAGGACAAGGCTTAGCTTCAAATCCATGCGAAACAAATGATTTAGCTTCAAATGAATGCGAAGTAGAAGGCTTAGCTTCAAATCCATGCAAAACAAATGGTTTAGCTACAAATACTTGTGATATATATCATTTAGCTACAACTGCATGTGAAACGAACGAGTTAGCTTCAAATCCATGCGATTCACATGATTTAGCTTCAAACCAATGCGATGTAGAAGGTTTAGCTTCAAATCCATGCGATACACAAGATTTAGCTTCAAATCAATGCGATCTAGTAGGTTCAGCTTCAAATCCATGCGACACATATGTTTTAGCTTCAAATACTTGCGATATAAGTGATATAGCTTTAAATACTGTAGGAACAAACGAGGTAGCTTCAATTCCATGCGAGACACATGATTTAGCTTCAAATCAATTCGATGTAGAAGGTTTAGCTTCAAATCCATACGAAACACATGATTTAGCTTCAAATCAATTCGAAGGACATGGCTTAGATTCAAATCCCTGCGAAACAAATGATTTAGCTTCAAATGAATGCGATGTAGAAGGCTTAGCTTCAAATCCACGCAAAACAAATGGTTTAGCTACAAATACTTGTGATATACATTATTAAGCTACAACTGCATGCGAAACGAACGAGTTAGCTTCAAATCCCTGCGATTCACATGATTTAGCTTCAAACCAATGCGATGTAGAAGGTTTAGCTTCAAATCCATGCGATACACAAGATTTAGCTTCAAATCAATGCGATGTAGTAGGTTCAGCTTCAAATCCATGCGACAAATATGTTTTAGCTTCAAATACTTGCGATATATGTGATATAGCTTTAAATACTGTAGGAACAAACGAGGTAGCTTCAATTCCATACGAGACACATGGTTTAGCTTCAAATCAATTCGAAGGAAAAGGCTTAGATTCAAATTGATGCGAAACAAATGATTTAGCTTCAAATGAATGCGAAGTAGAAGGCTTAGCTTCAAATCCATGCAAAACAAATGGTTTAGCTACAAATACTTGTGATATACATTATTAAGCTACAACTGCATGCGAAACGAACGACTTAGCTTCAAATCCATGCGATACACAAGATTTAGCTTCAAATCAATGCGATGTAGTAGGTTCAGCTTCAAATCCATGCGACACAGATGTTTTAGCTTCAAATACTTGCGATATATGTGATATAGCATTAAATATTGTAGGAACAAACGAGGTAGCTTCAATTCCATACGAGACACATGGTTTAGCTTCAAATCAATTCGAAGGACAAGGCTTAGATTCAAATTGATGCGAAACAAATGATTTAGCTTCAAATGAATGCGAAGTAGAAGGCTTAGCTTCAAATCCATGCAAAACAAATGGTTTAGCTACAAGTACTTGTGATATACATTATTAAGCTACAACTGCATGCGAAACGAACGAGTTAGCTTCAAATCCATGCGAAACACATGATTTAGCTGCAAACCAATGCGATGTAGAAGGTTTAGCTTCAAATCCATGCGATACACAAGTTTTAGCTTCAAATCAATGCGATGTAGTAGGTTCAGCTTCAAATCCATGCGACACATATGTTTTAGCTTCAAATACTTGCGATATAAGTGATATAGCTTTAAATACTGTAAGAACAAACGAAGTAGCTTCAATTCCATGCGAGACACATGATTTAGCTTCAAATTAATTCGATGTAGAAGATTTGGCTTCAAATCCATACGAAACACATGATTTAGCTTCAAATCAATTCGAAGGACAAGGCTTAGATTCAAATCCATGCGAAACAAATGATTTAGCTTCAAATGAATGCGAAGTAGAAGGCTTAGCTTCAAATCCATGCAAAACAAATGGTTTAGCTACAAATACTTGTGATATATATTATTAAGCTACAACTGCATGCGAAACGAACAAGTTAGCTTCAAATCCATGCGAAACACATGATTTAGCTGCAAATCAATGTGATGTAGAAGGCTTAGCTTCAAATCCATGCGAAACAAATGATTTAGCATCAAATGAATGCGAAGTAGAGGGCTTAGCTTCAAATCCATGCAAAACAAATGGTTTAGCTACAAATACTTGTAATATATATCAATTAGCTACAACTGCATGCGAAACGAACGAGTTAGCTTCAAATCCATGCGGTTCACATGATTTAGCTTCAAACCAATGCGATGTAGAAGGTTTAGCTTCAAATCCATGCGATACACAAGATTTAGCTTCAAATCAATGCGATGTAGTAGGTTCAGCTTCAAATCCATGCGACACATATGTTTTAGCTTCAAATACTTGCGATATAAGTGATATAGCTTTAAATACTGTAGGAACAAACGAGGTAGCTTCAATTCCATGCGAGACACAAGATTTAGCTTCAAATCAATGCGATGTAGTAGGTTCAGCTTCAAATCCATGCGACACATATGTTTTAGCTTCAAATACTTGCCATATAAGTGATATAGCTTTAAATACTGTAGGAACAAACGAGGTAGCTTCAATTCCATGCGAGACACATGATTTAGCTTCAAATTAATTCGATGTAGAAGGTTTGGCTTCAAATCCATACGAAACACATGATTTAGCTTCAAATCAATTCGAAGGACAAGGCTTAGATTCAAATCCATGCGAAACAAATGATTTAGCTTCAAATGAATGCGAAGTAGAAGGCTTAGCTTCAAATCCGTGCAAAACAAATGGTTTAGCTACAAATACTTGTGATATACATTATTAAGCTACAACTGCATGCGAAACGAACGAGTTAGCTTCAAATCCATGCGAAACACATGATTTAGCTACAAATAAATGTGATGTAGAAGGCTTAGATTCAAATCCATGCGAAACAAATGATTTAGCTTCAAATGAATGCGAAGTAGAAGGCTTAGCTTCAAATCCATGCAAAACAAATGGTTTAGCTACAAATACTTGTGATATATATCATTTAGCTACAACTGCATGTGAAACGAACGAGTTAGCTTCAAATCCATGCGATTCACATGATTTAGCTTCAAACCAATAAGATGTAGAAGGTTTAGCTTCAAATCCATGCGATACACAAGATTTAGCTTCAAATCAATGCGATGCAGTAGGTTCAGCTTCAAATCCATGCGACACATATCTTTTAGTTTCAAATACTTGCGATATAAGTGATATAGCTTTAAATACTGTAGGAACAAACGAGGTAGCTTCAATTCCATGCGAGACACATGATTTAGCTTCAAATCAATTCGATGTAGAAGGTTTGGCTTCAAATCCATACGAAACACATGATTTAGCTTCAAATCAATTCGAAGGTCAAGGCTTAGATTCAAATCCATGCGAAACAAATGATTTAGCTTCAAATGAATGCGAAGTAGAAGGCTTAGCTTCAAATCCATGCAAAACAAATGGTTTAGCTACAAATACTTGTGATATACATTATTAAGCTACAACTGCATGTGAAACGAACGAGTTAGCTTCAAATAAATGCGAAACACATGATTTAGCTGCAAATCAATGTGATGTAGAAGGCTTAGCTTCAAATCCATACGAAACAAATGATTTAGCTTCAAATGAATGCGAAGTAGAAGGCTTAGCTTCAAATCCATGCAAAACAAATGGTTTAGGTACAAATACTTGTGATATACATTATTAAGCTACAACTGCATGCGAAACGAACGAGTTAGCTTCAAATCCATGCGAAACACATGATTTAGCAGCAAATCAATGTGATGTAGAAGGCTTAGCTTCAAATCCATGGGAAACAAATGATTTAGCTTCAAATGAATGCGAAGTAGAAGGCTTAGCTTCAAATCCATGCAAAACAAATGGTTTAGCTACAAATACTTGTGATATATATCATTTAGCTGCAACTGCATGTGAAACGAATGAGTTAGCTTCAAATCCATGCGAAACGCATGATTTAGCAGCAAATCAATGTGATGTAGAAGGCTTAGCTTCAAATCCATGCGAAACAAATGATTTAGCTTCAAATGAATGCGAAGTAGAAGGCTTAGCTACAAATCCATGCAAAACAAATGGTTTAGCTACAAATACTTGTGATATACATTATTAAGCTACAACTGCATGCGAAACGAACGAGTTAGCTTCAAATCCATGCGAAACACATGATTTAGCTGCAAATCAATGTGATGTAGAAGGTTTAGCTTCAAATCCATGCGAAACAAATGATTTAGCTTCAAATGAATGCGATGTAGAAGGCTTAGCTTCAAATCCATGCAAAACAAATGGTTTAGCTACAAATACTTGTGATATACATTATTAAGCTACAACAGCATGCGATACGAACGACTTAGCTTCAAATCCATGCGATACACAAGATTTAGCTTCAAATCAATGCGATGTAGTCGGTTCAGCTTCAAATCCATGCGACACATATGTTTTAGCTTCAAATACTTGCGATATAAGTGATATAGCTTTAAATACTGTAGGAACAAACGAGGTAGCTTCAATTCCATGCGAGACACAAGATTTAGCTTCAAATCAATGCGATGTAGTAGGTTCAGCTTCAAATCCATACGAAACACATGATTTAGCTTCAAATCAATTCGAAGGTCAAGGCTTAGATTCAAATCCATGCGAAACAAATGATTTAGCTTCAAATGAATGCGAAGTAGAAGGCTTAGCTTCAAATCCATGCAAAACAAATGGTTTAGCTACAAATACTTGTGATATACATTATTAAGCTACAACTGCATGTGAAACGAACGAGTTAGCTTCAAATAAATGCGAAACACATGATTTAGCTGCAAATCAATGTGATGTAGAAGGCTTAGCTTCAAATCCATACGAAACAAATGATTTAGCTTCAAATGAATGCGAAGTAGAAGGCTTAGCTTCAAATCCATGCAAAACAAATGGTTTAGGTACAAATACTTGTGATATACATTATTAAGCTACAACTGCATGCGAAACGAACGAGTTAGCTTCAAATCCATGCGAAACACATGATTTAGCAGCAAATCAATGTGATGTAGAAGGCTTAGCTTCAAATCCATGGGAAACAAATGATTTAGCTTCAAATGAATGCGAAGTAGAAGGCTTAGCTTCAAATCCATGCAAAACAAATGGTTTAGCTACAAATACTTGTGATATATATCATTTAGCTGCAACTGCATGTGAAACGAATGAGTTAGCTTCAAATCCATGCGAAACGCATGATTTAGCAGCAAATCAATGTGATGTAGAAGGCTTAGCTTCAAATCCATGCGAAACAAATGATTTAGCTTCAAATGAATGCGAAGTAGAAGGCTTAGCTACAAATCCATGCAAAACAAATGGTTTAGCTACAAATACTTGTGATATACATTATTAAGCTACAACTGCATGCGAAACGAACGAGTTAGCTTCAAATCCATGCGAAACACATGATTTAGCTGCAAATCAATGTGATGTAGAAGGTTTAGCTTCAAATCCATGCGAAACAAATGATTTAGCTTCAAATGAATGCGATGTAGAAGGCTTAGCTTCAAATCCATGCAAAACAAATGGTTTAGCTACAAATACTTGTGATATACATTATTAAGCTACAACAGCATGCGATACGAACGACTTAGCTTCAAATCCATGCGATACACAAGATTTAGCTTCAAATCAATGCGATGTAGTCGGTTCAGCTTCAAATCCATGCGACACATATGTTTTAGCTTCAAATACTTGCGATATAAGTGATATAGCTTTAAATACTGTAGGAACAAACGAGGTAGCTTCAATTCCATGCGAGACACATGATTTAGCTTCAAATCAATTCGATGTAGAAGGTTTAGCTTCAAATCCATACGAAACACATGATTTAGCTTCAAATCAATTCGAAGGACATGGCTTAGATTCAAATCCATGCGAAACAAATGATTTAGCTTCAAATGAATGCGATGTAGAAGGCTTAGCTTCAAATCCATGCAAAACAAATGGTTTAGCTACAAATACTTGCGATATACATTATTAAGCTACAACTGCATGCGAAACGAACGAGTTAGCTTCAATTCCATGCGATTCACATGATTTAGCTTCAAACCAATGCGATGTAGAAGGTTTAGCTTCAAATCCATGCGATACACAAGATTTAGCTTCACATCAATGCGATGTAGTAGGTTCAGCTTCAAATCCATGCGACACATATGTTTTAGCTTGCAATACTTGCGATATAAGTGATATAGATTTAAATACTGTAGGAACAAACGAGGTAGCTTCAAATCCATGCGAGACACATGATTTAGCTTCAAATTAATTCGATGTAGAAGGTTTGGCTTCAAATCCATACGAAACACATGATTTAGCTTCAAATCAATTCGAAGGGCAAGGCATAGATTCAAATCCATGCGAAACAAATGATTTAGCTTCAAATGAATGCGAAGTAGAAGGCTTAGCTTCAAATCCATGCAAAACAAATGGTTTAGCTACAAATACTTGTGATATACATTATTAAACTACAACTGCATGCGAAACGAACGAGTTAGCTTCAAATCCATGCGAAACACATGATTTAGCTGCAAATCAATGTGATGTAGAAGGCTTAGCTTCAAATCCATGCGAAACAAATGATTTAGCTTCAAATGAATGCGAAGTAGAGGGCTTAGCTTCAAATCCATGCAAAACAAATGGTTTAGCTACAAATACTTGTGATATATATCATTTAGCTACAACTGCATGTGAAACGAACGAGTTAGCTTCAAATCCATGCGATTCACATGATTTAGCTTCAAACCAATGCGATGTAGAAGGTTTAGCTTCAAATCCATGCGATACACAAGATTTAGCTTCAAATCAATGCGATGTAGTAGGTTCAGCTTCAAATCCATGCGACACATATGTTTTAGCTTCAAATACTTGCGATATAAGTGATATAGATTTAAATACTGTAGGAACAAACGAGGTAGCTTCAATTCCATGCGAGACACATGATTTAGCTTCAAATTAATTCGATGTAGAAGGTTTGGCTTCAAATCCATACGAAACACATGATTTAGCTTCAAATCAATTCGAAGGACAAGGCTTAGATTCAAATCCATGCGAAACAAATGATTTAGCTTCAAATGAATGCGAAGTAGAAGGCTTAGCTTCAAATCCATGCAAAACAAATGGTTTAGCTACAAATACTTGTGATATACATTATTAAGCTACAACTGCATGCGAAACGAACGAGTTAGCTTCAAATCCATACGAAACACATGATTTAGCTGCAAATCAATGTGATGTAGAAGGCTTAGCTTCAAATCCATGCGAAACAAATGATTTAGCTTCAAATGATTGCGAAGTAGAGTGCTTAGCTTCAAATCCATGCAAAACAAATGGTTTAGCTACAAATACTTGTGATATATATCATTTAGCTACAACTGCATGTGAAACGAACGAGTTAGCTTCAAATCCATGCGATTCACATGATTTAGCTTCAAACCAATGCGATGTAGGAGGTTTAGCTTCAAATCCATGCGATACACAAGATTTAGCTTCAAATCAATGCGATGTAGTAGGTTCAGCTTCAAATCCATGCGACACATATGTTTTAGCTTCAAATACTTGCGATATAAGTGATATAGCTTTAAATACTGTAGGAACAAACGAGGTAGCTTCAATTCCATGCGAGACACGTGATTTAGCTTCAAATCAATTCGATGTAGAAGGTTTAGCTTCAAATCAATTCGAAGGACATGGCTTAGATTCAAATCCATGCGAAACAAATGATTTAGCTTCAAATGAATGCGATGTAGAAGGCTTAGCTTCAAATCCATGCAAAACAAATGGTTTAGCTACAAATACTTGTGATATACATTATTAAGCTACAATTGCATGCGAAACGAACGAGTTAGCTTCAAATCCATGCGATTCACATGATTTAGCTTCAAACCAATGCGATGTAGAAGGTTTAGCTTCAAATCCATGCGAGACACATGATTTAGCTTCAAATCAATTCGATGTAGAAGGTTTAGCATCAAATCCATACGAAACACATGATTTAGCTTCAAATCAATTCGAAGGACAAGGCTTAGATTCAAATCCATGCGAAACAAATGATTTAGCTTCAAATGAATGCGAAGTAGAAGGCTTAGCTTCAAATCCATGCAAAACAAATGGTTTAGCTACAAATACTTGTGATATACATTATTAAGCTACAACTGCATGCGAAACGAACGAGTTAGCTTCAAATCCATGCGAAACACATGATTTATCTGCAAATCAATGTGATGTAGAAGGCTTAGCTTCAAATCCATGCGAAACAAATGATTTAGCTTCAAATGAATGCGAAGTAGAGGGCTTAGCTTCAAATCCATGCAAAACAAATGGTTTAGCTACAAATACTTGTGATATATATCATTTAGCTACAACTGCATGTGAAACGAACGAGTTAGCTTCAAATCCATGCGATTCACATGATTTAGCTTCAAACCAATGCGATGTAGAAGGTTTAGCTTCAAATCCATGCGATACACAAGATTTAGCTTCAAATCAATGCGATGTAGTAGGTTCAGCTTCAAATCCATGCGACACATATGTTTTAGCTTCAAATACTTGCGATATAAGTGATATAGCTTTAAATACTGTAGGAACAAACGAGGTAGCATCAATTCCATGCGAGACACATGATTTAGCTTCAAATCAATTCGATGTAGAAGGTTTAGCTTCAAATCCATACGAAACACATGATTTAGCTTCAAATCAATTCGAAGGACATGGCTTAGATTCAAATCCATGCGAAACAAATGATTTAGCTTCAAATGAATGCGATGTAGAAGGCTTAGCTTCAAATCCATGCAAAACAAATGGTTTAGCTACAAATACTTGTGATATACATTATTAAGCTACAATTGCATGGGAAACGAACGAGTTAGCTTCAAATCCATGCTATTCACATGATTTTGCTTCAAGCCAATGCGATGTAGAAGGTTTAGCTTCAAATCCATGCGATACATATGTTTTAGCTTCAAATACTTGCGATATAAGTGATATAGATTTAAATACTGTAGGAACAAACGAGGTAGCTTCAAATCCATGCGAGACACATGATTTAGCTTCAAATCAATTCGATGTAGAAGGTTTAGCATCAAATCCATACGAAACACATGATTTAGCTTCAAATCAATTCGAAGGACAAGGCTTAGATTCAAATCCATGCGAAACAAATGATTTAGCTTCAAATGAATGCGAAGTAGAAGGCTTAGCTTCAAATCCATGCAAAACAAATGGTTTAGCTACAAATACTTGTGATATACATTATTAAGCTACAACTGCATGCGAAACGAACGAGTTAGCTTCAAATCCATGCGAAACACATGATTTAGCTGCAAATCAATGTGATGTAGAAGGCTTAGCTTCAAATCCATGCGAAACAAATGATTTAGCTTCAAATACTTGCGATATAAGTGATATAGCTTTAAATACTGTAGGAACAAACGAGGTAGCTTCAATTCCATGCGAGACACATGATTTAGCTTCAAATCAATTCGATGTAGAAGGTTTAGCTTCAAATTCATACGAAACACATGATTTAGCTTCAAATCAATTCGAAGGACATGGCTTAGATTCAAATCCATGCGAAACAAATGATTTAGCTTCAAATGAATGCGATGTAGAAGGCTTAACTTCAAATCCATGCAAAACAAATGGTTTAGCTACAAATACTTGTGATATACATTATTAAGCTACAACTGCATGCGAAACGAACGAGTTAGCTTCAATTCCATGCGATTCACATGATTTAGCTTCAAACCAATGCGATGTAGAAGGTTTAGCTTCAAATCCATGCGATACACAAGATTTAGCTTCACATCAATGCGATGTAGTAGGTTCAGCTTCAAATCCATGCGACACATATGTTTTAGCTTCAAATACTTGCGATATAAGTGATATAGCTTTAAATACTGTAGGAACAAACGAGGTAGCTTCAATTCCATGCGAGACACATGATTTAGCTTCAAATTAATTCGATGTAGAAGGTTTGGCTTCAAATCCATACGAAACACATGATTTAGCTTCAAATCAATTCGAAGGACAAGGCTTAGATTCAAATCCATGCGAAACAAATGATTTAGCTTCAAATGAGTGCGAAGTAGAAGGCTTAGCTTCAAATCCATGCAAAACAAATGGTTTAGCTACAAATACTTGTGATATACATTATTAAGCTACAACTGCATGCGAAACGAACGAGTTAGCTTCAAATCCATGCGAAACACATGATTTCGCTGCAAATCAATGTGATGTAGAAGGCTTAGCTTCAAATCCATGCGAAACAAATGATTTAGCTTCAAATGAATGCGAAGTAGAGGGCTTAGCTTCAAATCCATGCAAAACAAATGGATTAGCTACAAATACTTGTGATATATATCATTTAGCTACAACAGCATGCGAAACGAACGAGTTAGCTTCAAATCCATGCGATTCACATGATTTAGCTTCAAACCAATGCGATGTAGAAGGTTTAGCTTCAAATCCATGCGATACACAAGATTTAGCTTCAAATCAATGCGATGTAGTAGGTTCAGCTTCAAATCCATGCGACACATATGTTTTAGCTTCAAATACTTGCGATGTAAGTGATATAGCTTTAAATACTGTAGGAACAAACGAGGTAGCTTCAATTCCATGCGATACACAAGATTTAGCTTCAAATCAATGCGATGTAGTAGGTTCAGCTTCAAATCCATGCGACACATATGTTTTAGCTTCAAATACTTGCGATATAAGTGATATAGCTTTAAATACTGTAGGAACAAACGAGGTAGCTTCAATTCCATGCGAGACACATGATTTAGCTTCAAATTAATTCGATGTAGAAGGTTTGGCTTCAAATCCATACGAAACACATGATTTAGCTTCAAATCAATTCGAAGGACAAGGCTTAGATTCAAATCCATGCGAAACAAATGATTTAGCTACAAATGAATGCGAAGTAGAAGGCTTAGCTTCAAATCCATGCAAAACAAATGGTTTAGCTACAAATACTTGTGATATACATTATTAAGCTACAACTGCATGCGAAACGAACGAGTTAGCTTCAAATCAATGCGAAACACATGATTTCGCTGCAAATCAATGTGATGTAGAAGGCTTAGCTTCAAATCCATGCGAAACAAATGATTTAGCTTCAAATGAATGCGAAGTAGAGGGCTTAGCTTCAAATCCATGCAAAACAAATGGATTAGCTACAAATACTTGTGATATATATCATTTAGCTACAACAGCATGCGAAACGAACGAGTTAGCTTCAAATCCATGCGATTCACATGATTTAGCTTCAAACCAATGCGATGTAGAAGGTTTAGCTTCAAATCCATGCGATACACAAGATTTAGCTTCAAATCAATGCGATGTAGTAGGTTCAGCTTCAAATCCATGCGACACATATATTTTAGCTTCAAATACTTGCGATATAAGTGATATAGCTTTAAATACTGTAGGAACAAACGAGGTAGCTTCAATTCCATGCGAGACACATGATTTAGCTTCAAATTAATTCGATGTAGAAGGTTTAGCTTCAAATCCATACGAAACACTTGATTTAGCTTCAAATCAATTCGAAGGACAAGGCTTAGATTCAAATCCATGCGAAACAAATGATTTAGCTACAAATACTTGTGATATACATTATTAAGCTACAACTGCATGCGAAACGAACGAGTTAGCTTCAAATCCATGCGATTCACATGATTTAGCTTCAAACCAATGCGATGTAGAAGGTTTAGCTTCAAATCCATGCGATACACAAGATTTAGCTTCAAATCAATGCGATGTAGTAGGTTCAGCTTCAAATCCATGCGACACATATGTTTTAGCTTCAAATACTTGCGATATAAGTGATATAGATTTAAATACTGTAGGAGCAAACGAGGTAGCTTCAAATCCATGCGAGACACATGATTTAGCTTCAAATCAATTCGATGTAGAAGGTTTAGCATCAAATCCATACGAAACACATGATTTAGCTTCAAATCAATTCGAAGGACAAGGCTTAGATTCAAATCCATGCGAAACAAATGATTTAGCTTCAAATGAATGCGAAGTAGAAGGCTTAGCTTCAAATCCATGCAAAACAAATGATTTAGTTCCAAATGAATGCGAAGTAGAAGGCTTAGCTTCAAATCCGTGCAAAACAAATGGTTTAGCTACAAATACTTGTGATATACATTATTAAGCTACAACTGCATGTGAAACGAACGAGTTAGCTTCAAAACCATGCGATTCACATGATTTAGCTTCAAACCAATGCGATGTAGAAGGTTTAGCTTCAACTCCATGCGATACACAAGATTTAGCTTCAAATCAATGCGATGTAGTAGGTTCAGCTTCAAATCCATGCGACACATATGTTTTAGCTTCAAATACTTGCGATATAAGTGATATAGATTTAAATACTGTAGGAACAAACGAGGTAGCTTCAAATCCATGCGAGACACATGATTTAGCTTCAAATCAATTCGATGTAGAAGGTTTAGCATCAAATCCATACGAAACACATGATTTAGCTTCAAATCAATTCGAAGGACAAGGCTTAGATTCAAATCCATGCGAAACAAATGATTTAGCTTCAAATGAATGCGAAGTAGAAGGCTTAGCTTCAAATCCATGCAAAACAAATGGTTTAGCTACAAATACTTGTGATATATATATTATTAAGCTACAACTGCATGCGAAACGAACGAGTTAGCTTCAAATCCATGCGAAACACATGATTTCGCTGCAAATCAATGTGATGTAGAAGGCTTAGCTTCAAATCCATGCGAAACAAATGATTTAGCTTCAAATGAATGCGAAGTAGAAGGCTTAGCTTCAAATCCATGCAAAACAAATGGTTTAGCTACAAATACTTGTGATATACATTATTAAGCTACAACTGCATGCGAAACGAACGAGTTAGCTTCAAATCCATGCGATTCACATGATTTAGCTTCAAACCAATGCGATGTAGAAGGTTTAGCTTCAAATCCATGCGATACACAAGATTTAGCTTCAAATCAATGCGATGTAGTAGGTTCAGCTTCAAATCCATGCGACACATATGTTTTAGCTTCAAATACTTGCGATATAAGTGATATAGCTTTAAATACTGCAGGAACAAACGAGGTAGCTTCAATTCCATGCGAGACACATGATTTAGATTCAAATTAATTCCATGTAGAAGGTTTGGCTTCAAATCCATACGAAACACATGATTTAGCTTCAAATCAATTCGAAGGACAAGGCTTAGATTCAAATCCATGCGAAACAAATGATTTAGCTTCAAATGAATGCGAAGTAGAGGGCTTAGCTTCAAATCCATGCAAAACAAATGGATTAGCTACAAATACTTGTGATATATATCATTTAGCTACAACAGCATGCGAAACGAACGAGTTAGCTTCAAATCCATGCGATTCACATGATTTAGCTTCAAACCAATGCGATGTAGAAGGTTTAGCTTCAAATCCATGCGATACACAAGATTTAGCTTCAATTCAATGCGATGTAGTAGGTTCAGCTTCAAATCCATGCGACACATATGTTTTAGCTTCAAATACTTGCGATATAAGTGATATAGCTTTAAATACTGTAGGAACAAACGAGGTAGCTTCAATTCCATGCGAGACACATGATTTAGCTTCAAATTAATTCGATGTTGAAGGTTTAGCTTCAAATCCATACGAAACACATGATTTAGCTTCAAATCAATTCGAAGGACAAGGCTTAGATTCAAATCCATGCGAAACAAATGATTTAGCTTCAAATGAATGCGAAGTAGAAGGCTCAGCTTCAAATCCATGCAAAACAAATGGTTTAGCTACAAATACTTGTGATATACATTATTAAGCTACAACTGCATGCGAAACGAACGAGTTAGCTTCGAATCCATGCGAAACACATGATTTCGCTGCAAATCAATGTGATGTAGAAGGCTTAGCTTCAAATCCATGCGAAACAAATGATTTAGCTTCAAATGAATGCGAAGTAGTGGGCTTAGCTTCAAATCCATGCAAAACAAATGGTTTAGCTACAAATACTTGTGATATATATCATTTAGCTACAACTGCATGTGAAACGAACGAGTTAGCTTCAAATCCATGCGATTCACATGATTTAGCTTCAAACCAATGCGATGTAGAAGGTTTAGCTTCAAATCCATGCGATACACAAGATTTAGCTTCAAATCAATGCGATGTAGTAGGTTCAGCTTCAAATCCATGCGACACATACGTTTTAGCTTCAAATACTTGCGATATAAGTGATATAGATTTAAATACTGTAGGAACAAACGAAGTAGCTTCAAATCCATGCGAGACACATGATTTAGCTTCAAATCAATTCGATGTAGAAGGTTTAGCATCAAATCCATACGAAACACATGATTTAGCTTCAAATCAATTCGAAGGACATGGCTTAGATTCAAATCCATGCGAAACACATGATTTAGCTGCAAATCAATGTGATGTAGAAGGCTTAGCTTCAAATCCATGCGAAACAAATGGTTTAGCTACAAATACTTGTGATATACATTATTAAGCTACAACTGCATGCGAAACGAACGAGTTAGCTTCAATTCCATGCGATTCACATGATTTAGCTTCAAACCAATGCGATGTAGAAGGTTTAGCTTCAAATCCATGCGATACACAAGATTTAGCTTCACATCAATGCGATGTAGTAGGTTCAGCTTCAAATCCATGCGACACATATGTTTTAGCTTCAAATACTTGCGATATAAGTGATATATATTTAAATACTGTAGGAACAAACGAGGTAGCTTCAAATCCATGCGAGACACATGATTTAGCTTCAAATCAATTCGATGTAGAAGGTTTAGCATCAAATCCATACGAAACACATGATTTAGCTTCAAATCAATTCGAAGGACAAGGCTTACATTCAAATCCATGCGAAACAAATGATTTAGCTTCAAATGAATGCGAAGTAGAAGGCTTAGCTTCAAATCCATGCAAAACAAATGGTTTAGCTACAAATACTTGTGATATATATTATTAAGCTACAACTGCATGCGAAACGAACGAGTTAGCTTCAAATCCATGCGATTCACATGATTTCGCTGCAAATCAATGTGATGTAGAAGGCTTAGCTTCAAATCCATGCGAAACAAATGATTTAGCTTCAAATGAATGCGAAGTAGAGGGCTTAGCTTCAAATCCATGCAAAACAAATGGATTAGCTACAAATACTTGTGATATATATCATTTAGCTACAACTGCATGCGAAACGAACGAGTTAGCTTCAAATCCATGCGATTCACATGATTTAGCTTCAAACCAATGCGATGTAGAAGGTTTAGCTTCAAATCCATGCGATACACAAGATTTAGCTTCAAATCAATGCGATGTAGTAGGTTCAGCTTCAAATCCATGCGACACATATGTTTTAGCTTCAAATACTTGCGATATAAGTGATATAGCTTTAAATACTGTAGGAACAAACGAGGTAGCTTCAATTCCATGCGAGACACATGATTTAGCTTCAAATTAATTCGATGTAGAAGGTTTGGCTTCAAATCCATACGAAACACATGATTTAGCTTCAAATCAATTCGAAGGACAAGGCTTAGATTCAAATCCATGCGAAACAAATGATTTAGCTTCAAATGAATGCGAAGTAGAAGGCTTAGCTTCAAATCCATGCAAAACAAATGGTTTAGCTACAAATACTTGTGATATACATTATTAAGCTACAACTGCATGCGAAACGAACGAGTTAGCTTCAAATCCATGCGAAACACATGATTTCGCTGCAAATCAATGTGATGTAGAAGGCTTAGCTTCAAATCCATGCGAAACAAATGATTTAGCTTCAAATGAATGCGAAGTAGAGGGCTTAGCTTCAAATCCATGCAAAACAAATGGATTAGCTACAAATACTTGTGATATATATCATTTAGCTACAACAGCATGCGAAACGAACGAGTTAGCTTCAAATCCATGCGATTCACATGATTTAGCTTCAAACCAATGCGATGTAGAAGGTTTAGCTTCAAATCCATGCGATACACAAGATTTAGCTTCAAATCAATGCGATGTAGTAGGTTCAGCTTCAAATCCATGCGACACATATGTTTTAGCTTCAAATACTTGCGATATAAGTGATATAGCTTTAAATACTGTAGGAACAAACGAGGTAGCTTCAATTCCATGCGATACACAAGATTTAGCTTCAAATCAATGCGATGTAGTAGGTTCAGCTTCAAATCCATGCGACACATATGTTTTAGCTTCAAATACTTGCGATATAAGTGATATAGCTTTAAATACTGTAGGAACAAACGAGGTAGCTTCAATTCCATGCGAGACACATGATTTAGCTTCAAATTAATTCGATGTAGAAGGTTTGGCTTCAAATCCATACGAAACACATGATTTAGCTTCAAATCAATTCGAAGGACAAGGCTTAGATTCAAATGCATGCGAAACGAATGATTTAGCTTCAAATGAATGCGAAGTAGAAGGCTTAGCTTCAAATCCATGCAAAACAAATGGTTTAGCTACAAATACTTGTGATATACATTATTAAGCTACAACTGCATGCGAAACGAACGAGTTAGCTTCAAATCAATGCGAAACACATGATTTCGCTGCGAATCAATGTGATGTAGAAGGCTTAGCTTCAAATCCATGCGAAACAAATGATTTAGCTTCAAATGAATGCGAAGTAGAGGGCTTAGCTTCAAATCCATGCAAAACAAATGGATTAGCTACAAATACTTGTGATATATATCATTTAGCTACAACAGCATGCGAAACGAACGAGTTAGCTTCAAATCCATGCGATTCACATGATTTAGCTTCAAACCAATGCGATGTAGAAGGTTTAGCTTCAAATCCATGCGATACACAAGATTTAGCTTCAAATCAATGCGATGTAGTAGCTTCAGCTTCAAATCCATGCGACACATATGTTTTAGCTTCAAATACTTGCGATATAAGTGATATAGCTTTAAATACTGTAGGAACAAACGAGGTAGCTTCAATTCCATGCGAGACACATGATTTAGCTTCAAATTAATTCGATGTAGAAGGTTTAGCTTCAAATCCATACGAAACACATGATTTAGCTTCAAATCAATTCGAAGGACAAGGCTTAGATTCAAATCCATGCGAAACAAATGATTTAGCTTCAAATGAATGCGAAGTAGAAGGCTTAGCTTCAAATCCATGCAAAACAAATGGTTTAGCTACAAGTACTTGTGATATACATTATTAAGCTACAACTGCATGCGAAACGAACGAGTTAGCTTCAATTCCATGCGATTCACATGATTTAGCTTCAAACCAATGCGATGTAGAAGGTTTAGCTTCAAATCCATGCGATACACAAGATTTAGCTTCACATCAATGCGATGTAGTAGGTTCAGCTTCAAATCCATGCGACACATATGTTTTAGCTTCAAATACTTGCGATATAAGTGATATAGATTTAAATACTGTAGGAACAAACGAGGTAGCTTCAAATCCATGCGAGACACATGATTTAGCTTCAAATCAATTCGATGTAGAAGGTTTAGCATCAAATCCATACGAAACACATGATTTAGCTTTAAATCAATTCGAAGGACAAGGCTTAGATTCAAATCCATGCGAAACAAATGAGTTAGCTTCAAATGAATGCGAAGTAGAAGGCTTAGCTTCAAATCCATGCAAAACAAATGGTTTAGCTACAAATACTTGTGATATATATTATTAAGCTACAACTGCATGCGAAACGAACGAGTTAGCTTCAAATCCATGCGAAACACATGATTTCGCTGCAAATCAATGTGATGTAGAAGGCTTAGCTTCAAATCCATGCGAAACAAATGATTTAGCTTCAAACGAATGCGAAGTAGAGGGCTTAGCTTCAAATCCATGCAAAACAAATGGATTAGCTACAAATACTTGTGATATATATCATTTAGCTACAACTGCATGCGAAACGAACGAGTTAGCTTCAAATCCATGCGATTGACATGATTTAGCTTCAAACCAATGCGATGTAGAAGGTTTAGCTTCAAATCCATGCGATACACAAGATTTAGCTTCAAATCAATGCGATGTAGTAGGTTCAGCTTCAAATCCATGCGACACATATGTTTTAGCTTCAAATACTTGCGATATAAGTGATATAGCTTTAAATACTGCAGGAACAAACGAGGTAGCTTCAATTCCATGCGAGACACATGATTTAGCTTCAAATTAATTCGATGTAGAAGGTTTGGCTTCAAATCCATACGAAACACATGATTTAGCTTCAAATCAATTCGAAGGACAAGGCTTAGATTCAAATCCATGCGAAACAAATGATTTAGCTTCAAATGAATGCGAAGTAGAAGGCTTAGCTTCAAATCCATGCAAAACAAATGGTTTAGCTACAAATACTTGTGATATACATTATTAAGCTACAACTGCATGCGAAACGAACGAGTTAGCTTCAAATCCATGCGAAACACATGATTTCGCTGCAAATCAATGTGATGTAGAAGGCTTAGCTTCAAATCCATGCGAAACAAATGATTTAGCTTCAAATGAATGCGAAGTAGAGGGCTTAGCTTCAAATCCATGCAAAACAAATGGATTAGCTACAAATACTTGTGATATATATCATTTAGCTACAACAGCATGCGAAACGAACGAGTTAGCTTCAAATCCATGCGATTCACATGATTTAGCTTCAAACCAATGCGATGTAGAAGGTTTAGCTTCAAATCCATGCGATACACAAGATTTAGCTTCAAATCAATGCGATGTAGTAGGTTCAGCTTCAAATCCATGCGACACATATGTTTTAGCTTCAAATACTTGCGATATAAGTGATATAGCTTTAAATACTGTAGGAACAAACGAGGTAGCTTCAATTCCATGCGAGACACATGATTTAGCTTCAAATTAATTCGATGTTGAAGGTTTAGCTTCAAATCCATACGAAACACATGATTTAGCTTCAAATCAATTCGAAGGACAAGGCTTAGATTCAAATCCATGCGAAACAAATGATTTAGCTTCAAATGAATGCGAAGTAGAAGGCTCAGCTTCAAATCCATGCAAAACAAATGGTTTAGCTACAAATACTTGTGATATACATTATTAAGCTACAACTGCATGCGAAACGAACGAGTTAGCTTCAAATCCATGCGAAACACATGATTTCGCTGCAAATCAATGTGATGTAGAAGGTTTAGCTTCAAATCCATGCGAAACAAATGATTTAGCTTCAAATGAATGCGAAGTAGAGGGCTTAGCTTCAAATCCATGCAAAACAAATGGTTTAGCTACAAATACTTGTGATATATATCATTTAGCTACAACTGCATGTGAAACGAACGAGTTAGCTTCAAATCCATGCGTTTCACATGATTTAGCTTCAAACCAATGCGATGTAGAAGGTTTAGCTTCAAATCCATGCGATACACAAGATTTAGCTTCAAATCAATGCGATGTAGTAGGTTCAGCTTCAAATCCATGCGACACATATGTTTTAGCTTCAAATACTTGCGATATAAGTGATATAGATTTAAATACTGTAGGAACAAACGAGGAAGCTTCAAATCCATGCGAGACACATGATTTAGCTTCAAATAAATTCGATGTAGAAGGTTTAGCATCAAATCCATACGAAACACATGATTTAGCTTCAAATCAATTCGAAGGACATGGCTTAGATTCAAATCCATGCGAAACAAATGATTTAGCTTCAAATGAATGCGATGTAGAAGGCTTAGCTTCAAATCCATGCAAAACAAATGGTTTAGCTACAAATACTTGTGATATACATTATTAAGCTACAACTGCATGCGAAACGAACGAGTTAGCTTCAAATCCATGCGATTCACATGATTTAGCTTCAAACCATTGCGATGAAGAAGGTTTAGCTTCAAATCCATGCGATACACAAGATTTAGCTTCAAATCAATGCGATGTAGTAGGTTCAGCTTCAAATCCATGCGACACATATGTTTTAGCTTCAAATACTTGCGATATAAGTGATATAGATTTAATTACTGTAGGAACAAACGAGGTAGCTTCAAATCCATGCGAGACACATGATTTAGCTTCAAATCAATTCGATGTAGAAGGTTTAGCATCAAATCCATACGAAACACATGATTTAGCTTCAAATCAATTCGAAGAACAAGGCTTAGATTCAAATCCATGCGAAACAAATGATTTAGCTTCAAATGAATGCGAAGTGGAAGGCTTAGCTTCAAATCCATGCAAAACAAATGGATTAGCTACAAATACTTGTGATATATATCATTTAGCTACAACTGCATGCGAAACGAACGAGTTAGCTTCAAATCCATGCGATTCACATGATTTAGCTGCAAATCAATGTGATGTAGAAGGTTTAGCTTCAAATCCATGCGATACACAAGATTTAGCTTCAAATCAATGCGATGTAGTAGGTTCAGCTTCAAATCCATGCGACACATATGTTTTAGCTTCAAATACTTGCGATATAAGTGATATAGCTTTAAATACTGTAAGAACAAACGAGGTAGCTTCAATTCCATGCGAGACACATGATTTAGCTTCAAATTAATTCGATGTAGAAGGTTTGGCTTCAAATCCATACGAAACACATAATTTAGCTTCAAATCAATTCGAAGGACAAGGCTTAGATTCAAATCCATGCGAAACAAATGATTTAGCTTCAAATGAATGCGAAGTAGAAGGCTTAGCTTCAAATCCATGCAAAACAAATGGTTTAGCTACAAATACTTGTGATATATATTATTAAGCTACAACTGCATGCGAAACGAACAAGTTAGCTTCAAATCCATGCGAAACACATGATTTAGCTGCAAATCAATGTGATGTAGAAGGCTTAGCTTCAAATCCATGCGAAACAAATGATTTAGCTTCAAATGAATGCGATGTAGAAGGCTTAGCTTCAAATCCATGCAAAACAAATTGTTTAGCTACAAATACTTGTGATATACATTATTAAGCTACAACTGCATGCGAAACGAACGAGTTAGCATCAAATCCATGCGATTCACATGATTTAGCTTCAAGCCAATGCGATGTAGATGGTTTAGCTTCAAATCCATGCGATACACAAGATTTAGCTTCAAATCAATGCGATGTAGTAGGTTCAGCTTCAAATCCATGCGACACATATGTTTTAGCTTCAAATACTTGCGATATAAGTGATATAGATTTAAATACTGTAGGAACAAACGAGGTAGCTTCAAATCCATGCGAGACACATGATTTAGCTTCAAATCAATTCGATGTAGAAGGTTTAGCATCAAATCCATACGAAACACATGATTTAGCTTCAAATCAATTCGAAGGACCAAGGCTTAGATTCAAATCCATGCGAAACAAATGATTTAGCTGCAAATCAATGCGATGTAGAAGGTTTAGCTTCAACTCCATGCAAAACAAACGATTTAGCATCAGATACTTGCGATATAAGTGATATAGCTTCAAATGCAGACGACCAAACGAGTTTGCTTCAAAAACCATGCGAAAAACATGATTTAGATTCAAATCAATGCGAAGTAGAAGACTTAGCTTCAAATCCATGCGGAACAAATGGTTTAGCTTCAGATACTTGCGATATAAGTGATATAGCTTCAAATGCAGACTAACAAACGAGTTAGCTTCAAATCCAAGCGAAACACATGATTTAGCTTCAAATCAATGCGATGTAGAAGGTTTAGCTTCAAATCCAAGCGAAACACATGATTTAAATTCAAATCAATTCGGAGTAGAAGGCTCGGCTACAAAACCATGTGACACAAATGATTTAGCATTAGATACTTGCGATATAAGTGATACAGCTTCAAATGCAGGGGAATAATCGAGTTAGTATCAAATTCGTGCAAAACACATGATTAAGCTTCAAATCGATGTAATGTAGAAGATTTAGCTTCAAATCCATGCGACAACCAATGATTTAGCTTGAGATACATGCGATATATGTGAAATAGCTTCAACTGCAGGCGAAACAAACGAGGTAGCTTCATATCCGTGCGATACAAATGATTTAGCTTCAAATACTTGCGATATAAGTGATATAGCTTCAAATGCTGACGCATCAAACGAGTAAGCTTCAAATCCATGCGATACACATGATGTAGCTGCAAATCAATGCGACGTGGAAGGTTCAGCTTCAAATCCATGCGAATCTATTGATTCGGCTTCAAATACATGTGAAATACATGATTTAGCTTCAACTGCATGCAAAACAAAAGAGTTACCTTCAAATCCACGCGAAACAAACGATTTAGCTTCAAATCAATGCGAGATAATTGATATAGCTTCAAATGCAAACGAATCAAACGAGTTCGCCTCAAAATCCATGCGATACACATGATTTAGCTTCAAATCAATGCGAAGTAGAAGGATTAGATACTTACGAAATAATTGATATAGCTTCAAATAATGGCGGAACAAACAAGTTATCTCCAAATACATGCCAAGCACATGATTAGCTTCTAATCAATACGAAGTAGGAGGCTCAGATTCAAATCCATGAGACACAAATGATTCAGCTTCAAATAATTGCGACATAAATGATATAGCTTCAAATGCAGGCGAAACAAACGAGATAGCTTCAAATACGTGCGAATCAAATGATTTAGCTTCAACTGCATTCGAAGCAAACGAGTTAGCACCGAATCCAGGTGAAACACATTATTTAGCTTCAAATCAATGCGAAATAGAAGGCTTAGCTTCAAATCCGCGCGAAACAAATGATTTAGCTTCAAATACTTGTGATTTACATGATTTACATTCAACTGAATGCAAAACAAAGGAGTTAGCTTCAAATCCATGCGAAACACATGATTTAGCTTCAAATCAATTGGAAGCCGAAGGCTTAGGTTCAAATCCAAGCGAAACACATGATGTAGCTTCAAATCAATACATGTAGAATGTTTAGCTTCAATTCCATGCGAAACGAATTATTTAGTTCAGATACTTGCAGTATAAGTGATGTAGCTTCAAATGCAGGAGACGCAAACGAGTTAGCTTCAAATCCATGCGGAACAAATGATTTAGCTTCAAATCCATGCGAAACACATTATTTAGACCCAAATTCATGCGAAGCACATGGTTTAGCTTCATATTCTTGCGAAACAAATGGATTAGCTTCATATACTTGTGCTAAACTTGATTTATCTTCAACTGCATACGAAACAAACGAGTTAGCTTCACATCCAAGGGAAACACATGATTTAGCTTCCAATCAATGCGAAGTAGATGGCTTAGCTTCAAATACATGAGAAACGATTGATTCAGCTACAGATACTTGCGATATAAGCGATAAGATTCCAATGCAGGCTAAACAAACGAGTTAGCTTCAAATCCAAGCGAGACACATGATTTAGCTTCAAATCAAAGCGTAGTAGAAGGCTTGGCTCCAAATCCATGCGGAACGAATGATTTAGCCTCAAATACATGCCTTATATATGATATAGCTTCAACTGCATGCGAAACAAACTAGTTAACTTCTAATCAAGCGAAACACTTGATTTGGCTTCAAATCAATGCGATGTAGATGGATTACCTTCAGATCCATGAGAAACAAATGATTTAGCTTCAGATACTTGCGGTATAAGTGTTATATTTTCAATGCAGACGAAACGAACGAGTTAGCTTCAAATCCATTAGAAACAAATGATTTAGCTTCAGGTACTTGCGGTATAAGTGATATAGCTTCAAATGCAGGCGAAACAAACGAGTTAGCTACAAATTCAAGTGAAATACATGATTCAGCTTCAAATCTATGCAAAGTAGAAGGCTTATCTTCAAATCCATGCAGAACAAATGGATTAGCTTCAAATATTTGTGATATACATGATTTAGCTCCAACTGCATGTGAAACAAACGAGTTAGCTACAAATCCTTGTGAAATACATGATTCAGCTTCAAATCAATGCGAAGTAGAAGGCTTAGCTTCAAATCCATGCAGAACAAATGGATTAGCTTCAAATACTTGTGATATACATGATTTAGCTTCAGCTTCATGCGAAACAAACGAGTTACCTTCTATAACAAGCGAAACATATGATTTAGGTTCAAATCAATGCGAAGCAGAAGGGTTAGATTCAACTGCATGCGGAACAAACGATTTAGCTTCTAATCCAAGCGAAACATATGATTTATGTTCATATCAATGCGAAGTAGAAGGCTTAGCTTCAACTGCATGCGGAACAAACGAGTTAGCTTCAAATCGAAGCGAAACACATGATTTAGATGCAAATCAATGAGATGTAGAAGGTTTAGCTTCATATCCAAGCGAAACACATGATTTAGCTTCAGATACTTGCGATATAAATGATACAGCTCCAAATGCAGGCGAAACTAATGAGTAAGCTTCAAATCCAAGCGAAACACATGATTTAGCTTCAAATCAATGCGATTTGGATTGTGTAGCTTCAAATCCATGCGTAACACATGATGTAGCTTCAAATCAATACCATGTAGAATGTTTAGCTTCAAATCCATGCGGAACAAATGATTTAGCTTCAAATACTTGCGATGTAAGTAATATAGATTCAACTGCAGGCGAAACAAACGAGATAGCTTCAAATCCATTCGAAATAAATGGTTTGGCTTCAAATACTTGTGATATTCATGATTTAACTTCGACTGCAGGATAAACAAACGAGGTAGCATCAAATCCATGCGAAACACATTATTTAGACGCAAATTCATGCGAAGCACATGGTTTAGCTTCATATTCTTGCGAAACAAATGGATTAGCTTCATCTACTTGTGCTAAACTTGATTTATCTTCAACTGCATACGAAACAAACGAGTTAGCTTCACATCCAAGGGAAACACATGATTTAGCTTCGAATCAGTGCGAAGTAGATGGCTAAGCTTCAAATACATGAGAAACGATTGATTAAGCTTCAGATACTTGCGATATAAGTGATATAGTTTCAAATGCAGGCTAAACAAACGAGTTAGCTTCAAATCCAAGCGAGACACATGATTTAGCTTCAAATCAAAGCGTAGTAGAAGGCTTGGCTCCAAATCCATGCGAAACGAATGATTTAGCATCAAATACTTGCCTTATAAATGATATAGCTTCAACTGCAGGCGAAACAAACGAGTTACCTTCAAATCATTGCAAACCACATGATTAAGCTTCAAATCCATGCGAAACATATTATTTAGCTTCAGATCAATGCGAAGTAGAACACTTAGCTTCAAATCCATGCAGAGCAAATGGTTTTGCTTCAAATACTTGTGATATATGCGATTTAGGTTCAACTGCATGCGAAACAATCTAGTTAACTTCAAATCCAAGCGAAACACTTGATTTGGCTTCAAATCTATGCGATGTAGATGGATTACCTTCAGATCCATGCAGAACAAATGGATTAGCTTCAAATACTTGTGATATACATGATTTAGCTTCAGCTGCATGCGAAACAAACGAGTTACCTTCTAATTCAAGCGAAACATATTTTTTAGGTTCAAATCAATGCGAAGCAGAAGGGTTAGCTTCAACTGCATGCGGAACAAACGATTTAGCTTCTAATCCAAGCGAAACACATGATTTAGCTTCAGATACTTGCGATATAAATGATACAGCTCCAAATGCAGGCGAAACAAATGAGTAAGCTTCAATGCCATGCGAAACAAATGATTTAGCTTCAAATCAATGCGGAGTAGAAGGCTTAGCTTCAAATTCATGGGAAACAATTGGTTTAGGTACAAATACTTCTGATATACATTATTTAGCTACAACTGCATGCGAAACAAACGAGTTAGCATCAAATCCATGCAATACGCATGATTTAGCTTCAAATCAATGCGAAGTAGAAGGTTTAGCTTCAAATCCATTCTACACAAATGATTTAGATTGAGATACTTGCGATATAATTGATATAGTTAGAAATGCGGACGAAGCAAACGAGTTTGCATCAAATCCATGCGAATCACCTGATTTATCTTCAAATCAATACGATGTAGAAGGTTTAGCTTCAAATCCATGCGAAACAAATGATTTAGCTTCAAATCACTGTTGAAGAAGAAGGCTTAGCTTCAAATCCATGCGGACCAAATGATTTAGCTTCAAATCAATGCGATTTGGATTGTGTAGCTTCAAATCCATGCGTAACACATGATGTAGCTTCAAATCAATACCATGTAGAATGTTTAGCTTCAATTCCATGCGAAACGAATTATTTAGGTTCAGATACTTGCGATATAAGTGATATAGCTTCAAATGCAGGAGACGCAAACGAGTTAGCTTCAAAGCCATGGGGAACAAATGATTTAGCTTCAAATCAATGCGATGTAGAAGGCTTAGCTTCAAATCCAAGCGAAATAAATGATTTAGTATCAGATACTTGCGACATAAGTGATATAGCTTCAAATACAGGGGAAACAAACGAGTTAGCTTCAAAACCAAGCGAAACACATGATTTAGCTTCAAATCAATTCGATGTAGAAGGTTTAGCTTCAATTCCAAGCGAAATACATGATTTAGCTTCAAATCAGTGCGAAGTAGAAGGCTTAGCTTCAAATCCATGCGAGACAAATGATTAAGCTTCAAATGCATGCGAAAAACATGATACATCTCCAAATTCATGCGAAACACGTGGTTTATCATCAAATACATGCGAAACAAATTGTTTAGCCGCAGGTACTTATGATATACATGCATTAGCTTCAACTGCATACGAAACAAACGAGTTAGCTTCAAATCCATGAGAAACACATGATTTAGCTTCAAGTTCATGACAAAAACATGGGTTAGCTTCATATAATTGCGAAACAAATGGTTTAGATTCAGATACTTGTGATAAACATGATTTAGCTTCAACATCATGCGGAACAAACGAGTTAGCTTCATATCCATGCGAAACACATGATTTAGCTTCAAATCAATGCGAAGTAGAAAGCTTGGCTTCAAATCCAATCGAAGCAAATGGTTTGGCTCCAAATACTTGTGATGTACATGAATCAGCTTCAACTGCATCCGAAACAAACAAGTTATCTTCAAAACCAAGCGAAACAAGTGATTTAGCTTCAAATCAATGCGAAGTAGAATGCTTAGCTTCAAATCTGTGCGAAACAAATGGTTTAGCTTCAAATACTTGCTATATAAATGATATAGCTTCAAATGCAGGCAAAACAAACCAGTTAGCTTCAAAATCAAGCGAAACACATGAATTAGCTTCAAATCAATGCGATGTAGAAGGTTTAGCTTAAAATCCAAGCGAAACACATGATTTAAATTCAAATCAATTCGAAGTAGAAAGCTCGGCTTCAAAATCATGCGACACAAATGATTTAACATTAGATACTTGCGATATAAGCGATACAGCTACAAATGCAGGCGAAACAAATGAGTAAGCTTCAATTCCATGCGAAACAAATGATTTAGCTTCAAATCAATGCGGAGTAGAAGGCTTAGCTTCAAATTCATGGGAAACAATTGGTTTAGGTACAAATACTTCTGATATACATTATTTAGCTACAACTGCATGCGAAACAAACGAGTTAGCATCAAATCCATGCGAAACACATGATTAAGCTTCAAATCAATGCGATGTAGATGGCTTTCTTCAAATCCATGCGATACACAAGATTTAGCTTCAAATCAATGCGATGTAGTAGGTTCAGCTTCAAATCCATGCGATATAAGTGATATAGCTTCAAATGCAGGAGGAACAAACGAGGTAGCTTCAATTCCATGCGAAACAAATGATTTAGCTTCAAATCAATGCGATGTAGAAGGTTTAGCTTCAAATCAATAAGAGATAGAAGGTATAGCTTCAAATCAATAGAATGTAGAATGTTTAGCTACAAATCAATGCGGGTAGAAGGTTTATCTTCAAATGCATGAGATACACATGATTTAGCTTCAAACCAATGCGATGTAGAAGGTTTAGCTTCAAATCCATGCTATACACAAGATTTAGCTTCAAATCAATGCGATGTAGTAGGTTCAGCTTCAAATCCATGCGACACATATGATTTAGCTTCAAATACTTGCGATATAAGTGATATAGCTTCAAAAGCTGGAGGAACAAGCGATGTAGCTTCAATTCCATGCGAAACAAATGATTTAGCTTGAAATAAATGCGGAGTAGAAGGCTTAGCTTCAAATTCATGGGAAACAATTGGTTTAGCTACAATACTTGTGATATACATTATTTAGCTACAACTGCATGCGAAACAAACGAGTTAGCATCAAATCCATGCGAAACACATGATTAAGCTTCAAATCAATGCGATGTAGTTGGTTTTCTTCAAATCCAAGCGATACACAAGATTTAGCTTCAATCAATGCGATGTAGTAGGTTCAGCTTCAAATCCAATGCGATATGAGTGATATAGCTTCAAATGCAGGAGGAACAAACGAGGTAGCTTCAATTCCACGCGAAACAAATGATTTAGCTTCAAATCAATGCGAAGTAGAAGGCATATCTTCAAATCCATGCGAAACAAATGGTTTAGCTACAAATACTTGTGATATACATTATATAGATACAACTGCATGCGAAACAAACGAGTTAGCTTCAAATCCATGCGAAACACATGATTTAGCTTCAAATCAATGCGATGTAGAAGGTTTAGCTTCAAATCCATGCGATACACATGATTTAGCTTCAAATAAATTCGAAGGACAAGGCTTAGACTCAAATCCATGCGAAACAAATGATTTAGCTTCAAATGAATGCGAAGTAGAAGGCTTAGCTTCAAATCTATGCGAAACACATGATTTAGCTTCAAATCAATGCGATGAAGAAGGTTTAGCTTCAAATCCATGCAAAACAAATGATATAGCTTCAAACACTTGTGGTGTAAGTGATATAGCTTCAAATGAAGACTAATCAAACGAGTTAGCTTCAAAATCCACGCGATACACATAATTTAGTTTCAAATACTAGCGATATAAGTGTTGTAGATTCAACTGCAGGCGAAACGAACGAGTTAGCTTCAAATCCATGCGAAACACATGATTTACCTGCAAATCAATGCGAGGTAGAAGCTTTAGCTTCAAATCCATGCGAAACACACGATTTAGCTTCAAATCAATGCGATGTAGAAGGTTTAGCTTCAAATCGATGCGAAACACATGATTCAGCTGCAAATCAATGCGATGTAGAAGGTTTAGCTTCAAATCATGCGAAACACATGATTTAGCTTCAAATACTTGCGATATAAGTGATCTAGCTTCAAATACAGGCCAATCGAACGAGTTACCTTCAATTCCATGCGAAACAAATGATTTAGCTTCAAATCAATGCGAAGTAGAAGGCGTAGCTTCAAATCCATGCGAAACAAATGGTTTAGCTTCAAATACTTGTGATATACGTTATTCAGATTGAACTGCATGCGCAACGAACGAGTTAGCTGCAAATCCATGAGATACACATGATTTAGCTTCAAACCAATGCGATGTAGAAGGATTAGCTTCAAATCCATGCGATACACAAGATTTAGCTTCAAATCAATGCGATGTAGTAGGTTCAGCTTCAAATCCATGCGACACATATGATTTAGCTTCAAATACTTGCGATATAAGTGATATAGCTTCAAAAGCTGGGGGAACAAGCGATGTAGCTTCAATTCCATGCGAAACAAATGATTTAGCTTCAAATCAATGCGGAGTAGAAGGCTTAGCTTCAAATTCATGGGAAACAATTGGTTTAGCTACAAATACTTGTGATATATATTATTTAGTTACAACTGCATGCGAAACAAACGAGTTAGCATCAAATCCATGCGAAACACATGATTAAACTTCAAATCAATGCGATGTAGATGGTTTTCTTCAAATCCATGCGATACACAAGATTTAGCTTCAAATCAATGCGATGTAGTAGGTTCAGCTTCAAATCCATGCGATATAAGTGATATAGCTTCAAATGCAGGAGGAACAAACGAGGTAGCTTCAATTCCATGCGAAACAAATGATTCAGCTTCAAATCAATGCGATGTAGAAGGTTTAGCTTCAAATCAATAAGAGGTAGAAGGTTTAGCTTCAAATCAATAGAATGTAGAAGGTTTAGCTACAAATCAATGCGATGTAGAAGGTTTAGCTTCAAATCCATACGAAACACATGATTTAGCTTCAAATCAATTCGAAGGACAAGGCTTAGGTTCAAATCCATGCGAAACAAATGATTTAGCTTCAAATCAATGCGAAGTAGAAGGCATAGCTTCAAATCCATGCGAAACAAATGGTTTAGCTACAAATACTTGTGATATACATTATGTAGCTACAACTGCATGCGAAACAAACGAGTTAGCTTCAAATCCATGCGAAACACATGATTTAGCTTCAAATCAATGCGATGTAGAAGGTTTAGCTTCAAATCCATGCGAAACACATGATTTAGCTTCAAATAAATTCGAAGAACAATGCTTAGACTCAAATCCATGCGAAACAAATGATTTAGCTTCAAATGAATGCGAAGTAGAAGGCTTAGCTTCAAATCTATTCGAAACACATGATTAAGCTTCAAATCAATGCGATGTAGATGGTTTTCTTCAAATCCATGCGATACACAAGATTTAGCTTCAAATCAATGCGATGTAGTAGGTTCAGCTTCAAATCCATGCGATATAAGTGATATAGCTTCAAATGCAGGAGGAACAAACGAGGTAGCTTCAATTCCATGCGAATCATATGATTTAGCTTCAAATCAATGCGAAGTAGAAGGCGTAGCTTCAAATCCATGCGAAACAAACGATTTAGCTTCAAATGAATGCGAAGTAGAATGCTTAGCTTCAAATCCATGCAAAACAAATGGTTTAGCTACAAATACTTGTGATATACATTATTTAGCTACAACTGCATGCGAAACGAACGAGTTAGCTTCAAATCCATGAGATACACCTGATTTGGCTGCAAATCAATGTGATGTAGAAGGTTTAGCTTCAAATCCATGCGATACACATGATTAAGCTTCAAATCAATGCGATGTAGAAGGTTCAGCTTCAAATCCATGCGATATAAGTGATATAGCTTCAAATGCAGGAGGAACAAACGAGGTAGCTTCAATTCCATGCGAAACAAATGATTTAGCTTCAAATCAAAGCGATGTAGAAGGTTTAGCTTCAAATCCATGCGATACACATGATTTAGCTTCAAATAAATTCGACGAACAAGGCGTAGACTCAGATCCATGCGAAACAAATGATTTAGCTTCAAATGAATGCGAAGTAGAAGGCTTAGCTTCAAATCTATGCGAAACACATGATTATGCTTCAAATCAATGCGATGTAGATGGTTTTCTTCAAATCCATGCGATACACAAGATTTAGCTTCAAATCAATGCGATGTAGTAGGTTCAGCTTCAAATCCATGCGATATAAATGATTTAGCTTCAAATCAATGCGAAGTAGAAGGCGTAGCTTCAAATCCATGCGAAACAAATGATTTAGCTTCAAATGAATGCGAAGTAGAATGCTTAGCTTCAAATCCATGCAAAACAAATGGTTTAGCTACAAATACTTGTGATATACATTATTTAGCTACAACTGCATGCGAAACGAACGAGTTAGCTTCAAATCCATGAGATACACATGATTTAGCTGCAAATCAATGTGATGTAGAAGGTTTAGCTTCAAATCCATGCGAATCAAATGGTTTAGCTTCAAATACTTGTGATATACGTTATTTAGATTGAACTGCATGCGCAACGAACGAGTTAGCTGCAAATCCATGAGATACACATGATTTAGCTTCAAACCAATGCGATGTAGAAGGTTTAGCTTCAAATCCATGCGATACACAAGATTTAGCTTCAAATCAATGCGATGTAGTAGGTTCAGCTTCAAATCCATGCGACACATATGATTTAGCTTCAAATACTTGCGATATAAGTGATATAGCTTCAAAAGCTGGAGGAACAAGCGATGTAGCTTCAATTCCATGCGAAACAAATGATTTAGCTTCAAATCAATGCGGAGTAGAAGGCTTAGCTTCAAATTCTTGGGAAACAATTGGTTTAGCTACAAATACTTGTGATATACATTATTTAGCTACAACTGCATGCGAAACAAACGAGTTAGCATCAAATCCTTGCGAGACACATGATTTGGCTTCAAATCAATGCGATGTAGAAGGTTTAGCTTACAATCCATGCAAAACACGTGATTTAACTTCCAATTAATGCGAACTAGAAAGCTTAGCTTCAAATCCATGCGAATCAAATGGTTTAGCTTCAAATAATTGTGATATACGTTATTTAGATTGAACTGCATGCGCAACGAACGAGTTAGCTGCAAATCCATGAGATACACATGATTTAGCTTCAAACCAATGCGATGTAGAAGGTTTAGCTTCAAATCCATGCGATACACAAGATTTAGCTTCAAATCAATGCGATGTAGTAGGTTCAGCTTCAAATCCATGCGACACATATGATTTAGCTTCAAATACTTGCGATATAAGTGATATAGCTTCAAAAGCTGGAGGAACAAGCGATGTAGCTTCAATTCCATGCGATACACATGATCTAGCTTCAAGTCCATGCGATACACAAGATTTAGCTTCAAATCAATGCGATGTAGTAGGTTCAGCTTCAAATCCATGGGAAACGAATGGTTTAGCTTCAAATCAATGCGATATAGAAGGCTTAGCATCAAATTCATGGGAAACAAATGGTTTAGCTACAAATACTTGTGATATACATTATTTAGCTACAACTGCATGCGAAACTAACGAGTTAGCTTCAAATCCATGCGTAACACACGATTTATCTTCAAATCAATATGATGTAGAAGGTTTAGCTTCAAATCAATAAAAGGTAGACGGTTTAGCTTCAAATCAATAGAATATAGTAGGTTTAGCTTCAAATCAATGCGATGTAGAAGGTTTAGCTTCAAATCCATACCAAACACATGATTTAGCTTCAAACCAATTCGAAGGACAAGGCTTAGATTCAAATCCATGCGAAACAAATGATTTAGCTTCAAATGAATGCGAAGTAGAAGGCTTAGCTTCAAATCCATGCAAAACAAATGGTTTAGCTACAAATACTTATGGTATATATCATTTAGCTACAACTGCATGCGAAACGAACGAGTTAGCTTCAAATCCATGCGATTCACATGATTTAGCTTCAAGTCCATGTGATACACAAGATTTACCTTCAAATCAATGCGATGTAGTTGGTTCAGCTTCAAATCCATGCGACACATATGATTTAGCTTCAAATACTTGCGATATATGTGATATAGCTTCAAAAGCTGTAGGAACAAACGAGGTAGCCTCAATTCCATGCGAAACACATGATTAAGCTTCAAATCAATGCGATGTAGATGGTTTGAATCAGATCCATGCGATACAAATGATATAGCTTCAAATGCAGGAGGAACAAACGAGGTAGCTTCAATTCCATGCGAAACAAATGATTTATCTTCAAATCAATGCGATGTAGAAGGTTTAGCTTCAAATCAATAAAAGGTAGAAGGTTTAGCTTCAAATCAATAGAATATAGTAGGTTTAGTTTCAAATCAATTCGAAGTAGAAGGTTTAGCTTCAAATCCATACGAAACACATGATTTAGCTTCAAATCAATTCGAAGGACAAGGCTTAGATTCAATTCCATGCGAAACAAATGATTTAGCTTCAAATGAATGCGAAGTAGAAGGCTTAGCTTCAAATACATACAAAATAAATGGTTTAGCTACCAATACTTGTGATATACATTATTAAGCTACAACTGCATGCGAAACGATCGAGTTAGCTTCAAATCCATGCGATTCACATGATTTAGCTTCAAACCAATGCTATGTAGAAGGTTTAGCTTCAAATCCATGCGATACACAAGATTTATCTTCAAATCAATGATATGTAGAAGGTTTAGCTTCAAATCCATGCGATTCAAAAGATTTAGCTTCAAATCAATGCGATGTAGTAGGTTCAGCTTCAAATCCATGCGGCACATATGATTTAGCTTCAAATACTTGCGATATAAGTGATATAGTTTCAAATGGAGGCGAAACGAACGAGTTAGCTTCAAATCCATGCGATACACTAGATTTAGCTTCAAATCAATGCGATGTAGAAGGTTTAGCTTCAATTCAATAAAAGGTAGAAGGTTTAGCTTCAAATCAATAGAATATAGTAGGTTTAGCTTCAAATCAATGCGATGTAGAAGGTTTAGCTTCAAATCCATACCAAACACATGATTTAGATTCAAGTCAATTCGAAGGACAAGGCTTAGATTCAAATCCATGCGAAACAAATGATTTAGCTTCAAATGAATGCGAAGTAGAAGGCTTAGATTCAAATACATGCAAAATAAATGGTTTAGCTACAAATACTTGTGATATACATTATTAAGCTACAACTGCATGCGAAACGAACGAGTTAGCTTCAAATCCATGCGATTCACATGATTTAGCTTCAAACCAATGCGATGTAGAAGGTTTAGCTTCAAATCAATGCGATGTAGTTGGTTCAGCTTCAAATCCATGCGACACATATGATTTAGCTTCAAATACTTGCGATATATGTGATATAGCTTCAAAAGCTGTAGGAACAAACGAGGTAGCTTCAATTACATGCGAGACACATGATTTAGCTTCAAATCAATTCGATGTAGAAAGTTTAGCTTCAAATCCATACGAAACACATGATTTAGCTTCAAATCAATTCGAAGGACAAGGCTTAGATTCAAATCCATGAGAAACAAATGATTTAGATTCAAATGAATGCGAAGTAGAAGGCTTAGCTTCAAATACATGCAAAATAAATGGTTTAGCTACAAATACTTGTGATATACATTATTAAGCTACAACTGCATGCGAAACGAACGAGTTAGCTTCAAATCCATGCGATTCACATGATTTAGCTTCAAACCAATGCGATGTAGGAGGTTTAGCTTCAAATCCATGCGATACACAAGATTTAGATACAAATCAATGCGATGTAGTAGGTTCAGCTTCAAATCAATGCGATGTAGTAGGTTTAGCTTCAAATCCATGCAACACATATGTTTTAGCTTCAAATACTTGCGATATAAGTGATATAGCTTTAAATACTGTAGGAACAAACGAGGTAGCTTCAATTCCATGCGAGACACTTGATTTAGCTTCAAATCAATGCGATGTAGAAGGTTTAGATTCAAATGCATGCGATACAAAAGATTTAGCTTCAAATCAATGCGATGTAGTATGTTCAGCTGCAAATCCATACGGCACATATGATTTAGCTTCAAATACTTGCGATATAAGTGATATAGTTTCAAATGGAGGCGAAACGAACGAGATAGCTTCAAATCCATGCAAAACACATGATTTTTGCTGCCAATCAATGCGATGTAGAAGGTTTAGCTTCAAATCCATGCGATACACTAGATTTAGCTTCAAATCAATGCGATGTAGAAGGTTCTGCTTCAAATCCATACGACACATATGATTTAGATTCAAATACTTGCGATATAAGTGATATAGCTTCAAAAGCTGGAGGAACAAGCGCGGTAGTTTCAATTCCATGCGAAACAAATGATTTAGCTTCAAATCAATGCGAAGTAGAAGGCTTAGCATCAAATTCATGGGAAACAAATGGTTTAGCTACAAATACTTGTGATATAAATTATTTAGCTACAACTGCATGCGAAACTAACGAGTTAGCTTCAAATCCATGCGAAACACACGATTTATCTTCAAATCAATGCGATGTAGAAGGTTTAGCTTCAAATCAATGCGATGTAGAAGGTTTAGCTTCAAATCAATAAAAGGTAGAAGGTTTAGCTTCAAATCAATAGAATATAGTAGGTTTAGCTTCAAATCAATGCGATGTAGAAGGTTTAGCTTCAAATCAATGCGATGTAGAAGGTTTAGCTTCAAATCCATACCAAACACATGATTTAGCTTCAAATCAATTCGAAGGACAAGGCTTAGATTCAAATCCATGCGAAACAAATGATTTAGCTTCAAATGAATGCGAAGTAGAAGGCTTAGCTTCAAATCCATGCAAAACAAATGGTTTAGTTACAAATACTTATGATATATATTATTTAGCTACAACTGCATGCGAAACGAACGAGTTAGCTTCAAATCCATGCTATTCACATGATTTAGCTTCAAGTCCATGCGATACACAAGATTTAGCTTCAAATCAATGCGATGTAGTTGGTTCAGCTTCAAATCCATGCGACACATATGATTTAGCTTCAAATACTTGCGATATATGTGATATAGCTTCAAAAGCTGTAGGAACAAACGAGTTAGCTTCAAATCCATGCGAAACACACGATTTAGCTTCAAATCAATGCGATGTAGAAGGTTTAGCTTCAAATCCAAGCGAAACACATGATTTAGCTTCAAATGCTTGCGATATAAGTGATCTAGCTTCAAATACAGGCGAAACGAACGAGTTAGCTTCAAATCCATGCGAAACACATGATTCAGCTGCAAATCAGTGCAATGTAGAAGGTTCAGCTTCAAATCCATGCCAAACACATGATTTAGATACAAATTCATGGGCTGTAGAAGGTTTAGCTTCAAATCCATGCGAAACACATTATTTAGCTGCAAATAGGTGCGAAGTCGAAGGCTCGGGTTCAGATCAATGCGATTCAAATGGTTCATCTTCAAATACTTGTGAAAGACATGATTTAGCTTCAACTGCATGCGAAACACATGATTTAGCTTCAATTCAATGCGTTGTAGAAGGTTTAGATTCAAATCCATGCAAAACACGTGATTTAACTTCCAATTAATGCGAAGTAGAAGGCTTAGCTTCAAATCCATGCGAATCAAATGGTTTAGCTTCAAATACTGGTGATATACGTTATTTAGATTTTAATGCATGCGCAACGAACGAGTTAGCTTCAAATCAATGCGAAACACATGATTTAGCTGCAAATCAATGCAATGAAGAAGGTTTAGCTTCAAATCCATGCGAAACAAATGATATAGCTTCAAACACTTGGGGTATAAGTGATATAGCTTCAAATGAAGACTAATCAAACGAGTTAGCTTCAAAATCCACGCGATACACATGATTTAGCTACAAATATTAGCGATATCAGTGATGTAGATTCAACTGCAGCCGAAACAAACGAGTTAGCTTCAAATCCATGCGAAACACATGATTTAGCTGCAAATCAATGTGATGTAGAAGGTTTTGCTTCAAATCCATGCGATACACAAGATTTATCTTCAAATCAATGCGATGTAGAAGGTTCAGCTTCAAATCCATGCGTCACATATGATTTAGCTTCCAATACTTGCGATATAAGTGATATAGCTTCAAAAGCAGGAGGAACAAACGAGGAGGCTTCAATTCCATGCGAAACAAATGATTTAGCTTCAAATCAATGCGAAGTAGAAGGCGTTGCTTCAAATCCATGCGAAACAAATGGTTTAGCTACAAATACTTGTGATATACATTATTCAGCTACAACTGCATGCGAAACAAACGAGATAGCTTCAAATCCATGCGAAACACACGATTTAGCTACAAATCAATGCGATGTATATGGTTTTTTTCAAATCCAAGCGATACACAAGATTTAGCTTCAAATCAATGCGATGTAATAGGTTCAGCTTCAAATCCATGCGATAAAAGTGATATAGCTTCAAAAGCAGGAGGAACAAACGAGGAGGCTTCAATTCCATGCGAAACAAATGATTTAGCTTCAAATCAATGCGAAGTAGAAGGCGTTGCTTCAAATCCATGCGAAACAAATGGTTTAGCTACAAATACTTGTGATATACATTATTCAGCTACAACTGCATGCGAAACAAACGAGATAGCTTCAAATCCATGCGAAACACACGATTTAGCTACAAATCAATGCGATGTATATGGTTTTTTTCAAATCCAAGCGATACACAAGATTTAGCTTCAAATCAATGCGATGTAATAGGTTCAGCTTCAAATCCATGCGAATGAAATGGTTTAGCTTCAAATACTAGCGATGTAAGTGATGTAGATTCATAAGCTGGAGGAACAAACGAGGTAGCTTCAAATCCATTCGAAACTCATGATTTAGCAGCAAATCAATGCGATGTAGAAGGTTTAGTTTCAAATCCATGCGATACACAAGATTTAGCTTCAAATCAATGCGATGTAGTAGGCTCAGCTTCAAATCCATGCGATATAAGTGATATAGCTTCAAAAGCAGGAGGAACAAACGAGGTACCTTCAATTCCATGCGAAACAAATGATTTAGCTTCAAATCAATGCGAAGTAGAAGGCGTAGCTTCAAGTCCATGTGAAACAAATGGTTTAGCTTCAAATCAATGCGATGTAGAAGGTTTAGCTTCAAATCCGTGTGATACACAAGATTTAGCTTCATATCAATGCGATGTAGTAGGTTCAGCTTCAAATCCATGCGGCACATATGATTTAGCTTCAAATGCTTGCGATATAAGTGATATAGTTTCAAATGAAGGCGAAACGAACGAGTTAGCTTCAAATCCATGCGAAACACATGATTTAGCTGCAAATCAATGCGATGTAGAAGGTTTAGCTTCAAATCCATGCGATACACTAGATTTATCTTCATATCAATGCGATGTAGAAGGTTCTGCTTCAAATCCATACGACACATATGATTTAGCTTCGAATACTTGCGATATAAGTGATATAGCTTCAAAAGCTGGAAGAACAAACGAGGTAGCTTCAATTCCATGCGAAACACATGATTTAGCTGCAAATCAGTGCGATGTAGAAGGTTTACCTTCAAATCCATGCGAAACAAATGATTTAGCATCAGATATTTGCGATATAAGTGATATATCTTCAAATGCATCGAAAATAAACGAGTTAGCCTGCAAATCATGCAAAACACATGATTAAGCCTCAAATCAATGCTGTGTGGAAAGTTTAGCTTCAAGTCCATGCTAAACAAATGATTTAGCTTCAAACACTTGGGATATAAGTGGCAGAGCTTCAATTGCAGACGAAACAAACGGGTTAACTTCAAATCCATGCGAAACACATGATTTAGCTGCAAATCAATGCGATGTAGAAGGTGTAGCTTCAAATCCATACGAAACAAACGAGTCAGCTTCAAATCAATGCGATGTAGAAGGTTTAGCTTCAAATCCATGCGAAACCAATGATTTTGCTTCAGATACTTGCGATATAAGTGGCAGAGCTTCAAATGCAGACGAAACAAACGAGATAGCTTCTAAACCATGCGAAACACACGATTTCGCTTCAAATTCGTGCGAAATAGCGGTTTTAAACAAACGATTTAGCTTCAAATTCATGCCAAATGAACAGTTAAGCTTCAAATTAATTCGAATTACACGATCTAGCCTTAAATCCACGCGAAACAAACGATTTAGCTTCAAATTCATGCGATATGAACAATTTAACTTCAGATTCATGTGAAATACACGAATTAGCTGCAAATTCAGACGAGACAAACGATTTAACTTCAATATCATGCGATAAACACGATTTCGTTTTAAATTCTTGCGAAATAGCGATTTTAAACAAACGATTTAGTTTCAAATTCATGCGAAATGAACATTTTAGCTTCAGATTCATGCGAAATACACGAATTAGCTTTAAATCAACGCGAAGCATACGATTCAGCCCCAATATCATGCGAAACACACGATGTCGCTTCAAATTCGTGCGAAATAGCGATTTTAATCATACGATTTAGCTTCAAATCATGCGATATGAACAATTAAGCTTCAGATTTGTGCGAAATACTCGAATTAGCTTCAAATTCACACGAAACAAACGATTTAACTTCAATATCATGCGATAAACACGATTTCGTTTTAAATTCTTGCGAAATAGCGATTTTAAACAAACGATTTAGTTTCAAATTCATGCGAAATGAACAATTTAACTTCAGATTCATGCGAAATACACGAATTAGCTTTAAATCAACGCGAAGCATACGATTTAGCCCCAATATCATGCGACACACACGATGTCGCTTCAAATTCGTGCGAAATAGCGGTTTTAAACAAACGATTTAGCTTCAAATTTATGCGAAATGATCAATTTAGCTTCAGATTCATGCGAAATACACGAATCAGCTTCAAATTCACGCGAAACATACGATTTAGCTTCAATAACATGCGAAACACACGATTTCGATCCAAATTCGTGCGAAATAACGATTTTAAATAATCGATTTTGCTTCAAATTCGTGCGAAATGGACAATTTAGCTTCAGATTCATACGAAATACACGAATTAGCTTTAAATCATCGCGAAACATACGATTTAGCTCCAATATCATGCGAAACACACGATTTCGCTTCAAAATCGTGCGAAATAGCGGTTTTAAACAAACGATTTAGCTTCAAATTCATGCGAAATGAACAATTTAACTTCAGATTCATACGAAATACACGAATTATTTTAAATCAACGCGAAACATATGATTTAGCTCCAATATCATGCGAAACACACGATCTCGCTTCAAATTCGTGCGAAATAACGATTTTAAATAATCGATTTTGCTTCAAATTCATGCGAAATGAACAATTTAGCTTCAGATTCATGCGAAATAGACGAATTAGATTTAAATCACCGCGAAACATACGATTTAGCTTCAATATCATGCGAAACACACGATGTCGTTTCAAATTCGTGCGAAATAGCGATTTTAAACAAACGATTTAGCTTCAAATTAATGCGAAATGAACAATTTGGCTTCAGATTCATGCGAAATAAACGAATCAGCTTCAAATTCACGCGAAACATACGATTTAGCTTCAATATCATGCGAAACACACGATTTCGCTTCAAATTCGTGCGAAATAACGATTTTAAACAAACGATTTAGCTTCAACATCATGCCAAATGAACAGTTTAGCTTCAAATTAATTCGAATTACACGATCTAGATTTAAATTCAAGCGAAACAAACGATTTAGCTTCGAATTCATGCGATGTGATCAATTTAACTTCAGATTCATGTGAAATACACGAATTAGCTGCAAATTCAGACGAGACAAACGATTTAACTTCAATATCATGCGACATACATGATTTCTTTTTAAATTCTTGCGAAGTAGCGATTTTAAACAAACGATTTAGCTTGAAATTCATGCGAAATGAACAATTTAGCTCGAGATTCGTGCGAAATACACGAATCAGCTTCAAATTCACGCGAAACATACGATTTAGCTTCAATATCATGCGAAACACACGATTTCGATTGAAATTCGTGCGAAATAGCGATATTAAACAAACGATTTAACTTCAAATTTATGCGAAATGAACAATTTAGCATCAAATTCATGCGAAATACACGAATTAGCTGCAAATTCAGACGAAACAAACGATTTTACCTGAATATCATGCGATATACACGATCTCGATTCAAATTGGTGCGAAATAGCGATTTTAAACAAACGATTTAGCTTCAAATTCATGCCAAAAGTACAATCTAGTTTCGGATTCATGCGAAATACACGAATTAGCTTCAAATTCACACGAAACAAACGTTTTAACTTCAATATCATGCGAAACACACGATTTCGCTTCAAATTCGTGCGAAATAACGATTTTAAATAATCGATTTTGCTTCAAATTTATGCGAAATGAACAATTTAGCTTCAGATTCATGCGAAATACACGAATTAGCTTTAAATCATCGCGAAACATACGATTTAGCCCCAATATCATGCGAAACACACGATGTCGCTTCAAATTCGTGCGAAATAGCGATTTTAATCATACGATTTAGCTTCAAATTCATGCGATATGAACAATTTAGCTTCAGATTTGTGCGAAATACACGAATTAGCTTCAAATTCACACGAAACAAACGATTTAATTTCAATATCATGCGAAACACACGATTTAGCTTCAAATACGTGCGAAATAGAGATTTTAAACAAACTATTTAGCTTCAAATTCATGCGAAATGAACAATTTAGCTTCAGATTCATGCGAAACACACGATTTAGAATCAATATCATGCGAAACACACGATTTCGATTGAAATTCGTGCGAAATATCGATTTTAAACAAACGATTTAGCTTCAAATTCATGCCAAATGAACAGTTTAGCTTCAAATTAATTCGAATTACACGATCTAGATTTAAATCCACGCGATGCAAACGATTTAGCTTCACATTCATGCGATATGAACAATTTAACTTCAGATTCATGTGAAATACACGAATTAGCTGCAAATTCAGACGAAACAAACGATTTTACTTCAATATCATGCGATATACACGATCTCGATTCAAATTCGTGCGAAATAGCGATTTTAATCATACGATTTAGCTTCAAATCATGCGATATGAACAATTAAGCTTCAGATTTGTGCGAAATACACGAATTAGCTTCAAATTCACACGAAACAAACGATTTAATTTCAATATCATGCGAAACACACGATTTCGATTCAAATACGTGCGAAATAGAGATTTTAAACAAACTATTTAGCTACAAATTCGTGCGAAATGAACAATTTAGCTTCAGATTCATGCGAAATACACGAATTAGCTTCAAATTCACGCGAAACATACGATTTAGCTTCAATATCATGCGAAACACACGATTTCGATTGAAATTCGTGCAAAATATCGATTTTAAACAAACGATTTAGCTTCAAATTCATGCCAAATGAACAGTTTAGCTTCAAATTAATTCGAATTACACGATCGAGCTTTAAATCCACGCGGAAACAAACGCTTTAGCTTCAAATTCATGCGATATGAACAATTTAACTTCAGATTCATGCGAAATACACGAATTAGCTTCAAATTCACGCGAAACATACGATTTAGCCCCAATATCATGCGAAACACACGATGTCGCTTCAAATTCTTGCGAAATAGCGATTTTAATCATACGATTTAGCTTCAAATTCATGCGATATGAACAATTTAGCATCAGATTTGTGCAAAATACACGAATTAGCTTCAAATTGACACGAAACAAACGATTTAATTTCAATCTCATGCGAAACACGATTTCGCTTCAAATTCGTGTGAAATAGCGATTTTAAACAAACTATTTAGCTTCAAATTCATGCGAAATGAACAATTTAGCTTCAGATTCATGCGAAATACACGAATTAGCTTTAGATCAACGCGAAACATACGATTTAGCTTCAATATCATGCGAAACACACGATTTCTATTGAAATTCGTGGAAAATATCGATTTTAAACAATCGATTTAGCTTCAAATTCATGCCAAATGAACAGTTTAGCTTCAAATTAATTCGAATTACACGATCTAGATTTAAATCCACGCGAAACAAACGATTTAGCTTCAAATTCATGCGATATGAACAATTTAACTTCAGATTCATGTGAAATACACGAATTAGCTGCAAATTCAGACGAAACAAACGATTTTACTTCAATATCATGCGATATACACGATCTCGATTCAAATTCGTGCGAAATGGCGATTTTAAACAAACGATTTAGCTTCAAATTCATGCGAAATGTACAATTTAGTTTCGGATTCATGCGAAATACACGAATAAGCTGCAAATTCACACGAAACAAACGTTTTAACTTCAATATCATGCGATATACACGATTTCGCTTCAAATTCGTGCGAAATAACGATTTTAAACAAACGATTTAGCTTCAAATTCTTGCCAAATGAACAGTTTAGCTTCAAATTAATTCGAATTACACGATCGCGCTTTAAATCCAAGCGAAACAAACGATTTAGCTTCAAATTCATGCGATATGAACAATTTAACTTCAGATTCATGTGAAATACACGAATTAGCTGCAAATTCAGACGAAACAAAGGATTTAACTTCAATATCATGCGATAAACACGATTTCGTTTTAAATTCTTGCGAAATAGCGATTTTAAACAAACGATTTAGCTTCAAATTCATGCGAAATGAACAATTTAGCTTCAGATTCATGCGAAATACACGAATTAGCTATAAATCAACGCGAAACATACGATTTAGCCCCAATATCATGCGAAACACACGATGTCGCTTCAAATTCGTGCGAAATAGCGATTTTAATCATACGATTTAGCTTCAAATCATGCGATATGAACAATTAAGCTTTAGATTTGTGCGAAATACACGAATTAGCTTCAAATTCACACGAAACAAACGATTTAATTTCAATATCATGCGAAACACACGATTTAGCTTCAAATACGTGCGAAATAGAGATTTTAAACAAACTATTTAGCTTCAAATTCATGCGAAATGAACAATTTAGCTTCAGATTCATGCGAAACACACGATTTAGCATCAATATCATGCGAAACACACAATTTCGATTCAAATTCGTGCAAAATAGCGATTTTAAACAAACGATTTAGCTTCAAATTCATGCCAAATGAACAGTTTAGCTTCAAATTAATTCGAATTACACGATCTAGATTTAAATCCACGCGAAACAAACGATTTAGCTTCAAATTCATGCGATATGAACAATTTAACTTCAGATTCATGTGAAATACTCGAATTAGCTGCAAATTCAGACGAAACAAACGATTTTACTTCAATATCATGCGATATACACGATCTCGATTCAAATTCGTGCGAAATAGCGATTTTAATCATACGATTTAGCTTCAAATCATGCGATATGAACAATTAAGCTTCAGATTTGTGCCAAATACACGAATTAGCTTCAAATTCACACGAAACAAACGATTTAATTTCAATATCATGCGAAACACACGATTTCGATTCAAATACGTGCGAAATAGAGATTTTAAACAAAGTATTTAGCTACAAATTCATGCGAAATGAACAATTTAGCTTCAGATTCATGCGAAATAAACGAATTAGCTGCAAATTCAGACGAAACAAACGATTTTACCTGAATATCATGCGATATACACGATCTCGATTCAAATTGGTGCGAAATAGCGATTTTAAACAAACGATTTAGCTTCAAATTCATGCGAAAAGTACAATCTAGTTTCGGATTCATGCGAAATACACGAATTAGCTTCAAATTCACACGAAACAAACGTTTTAACTTCAATATCATGCGAAACACACGATTTCGCTTCAAATTCGTACGAAATAACGATTTTAAATAATCGATTTTGCTTCAAATTTATGCGAAATGAACAATTTAGCTTCAGATTCATGCGAAATACACGAATTAGCTTTAAATCAACGCGAAACATACGATTTAGCCCCAATATCATGCGAAACACACGATGTCGCTTCAAATTCGTGCGAAATTGCGATTTTAAACATACGATTTAGCTTCAAAGTCATGCGATATGAACAATTAAGCTTCAGATTTGTGCGAAATACACGAATTAGCTTCAAATTCACACGAAACAAACGATTTAATTTCAATATCATGCGAAACACACGATTTCGCTTCAAATTCGTGCGAAATAGAGATTTTAAACAAACTATTTAGCTTCAAATTCATGCGAAATGAACAATTTGGCTTCAGATTCATGCGAAATACACGAATTAGCTTTAAATCAACCCGAAACATACGATTTAGCTTCAATATCATGCGAAACACACGATTTCGATTGAAATTCGTGCAAAATATCGATTTTAAACAAACGATTTAGCTTCAAATTCATGCCAAATGAACAGTTTAGCTTCAAATTAATTCGAATTACACGATCGAGCTTTAAATCCACGCGAAACAAACGCTTTAGCTTCAAATTCATGCGATATGAACAATTTAACTTCAGATTCATGCGAAATACACGAATTAGCTTCAAATTCACGCGAAACATACGATTTAGCCCCAATATCATGCGAAACACACGATGTCGCTTCAAATTCGTGCGAAATAGCGATTTTAATCATACGATTTAGCTTCAAATTCATGCGATATGAACAATTTAGCATCAGATTTGTGCGAAATACACGAATTAGCTTCAAATTCACACGAAACAAACGATTTAATTTCAATCTCATGCGAAACACACGATTTCGCTTCAAATTCGTGTGAAATAGCGATTTTAAACAAACTATTTAGCTTCAAATTCATGCGAAATGAACAATTTAGCTTCAGATTCATGCGAAATACACGAATTAGCTTTAAATCAACGCGAAACATACGATTTAGCTTCAATATCATGCGAAACACACGATTTCTATTGAAATTCGTGGAAAATATCGATTTTAAACAAACGATTTAGCTTCAAATTCATGCCAAATGAACAGTTTAGCTTCAAATTAATTCGAATTACACGATCTAGATTTAAATCCACGCGAAACAAACGATTTAGCTTCAAATTCATGCGATATGAACAATTTAACTTCAGATTCATGTGAAATACACGAATTAGCTGCAAATTCAGACGAAACAAACGATTTTACTTCAATATCATGCGATATACACGACCTCGATTCAAATTCGTGCGAAATGGCGATTTTAAACAAACGATTTAGCTTCAAATTCATGCGAAAAGTACAATTTAGTTTTGGATTCATGCGTAATACACGAATAAGCTGCAAATTTACACGAAACAAACGTTTTAACTTCAATATCATGCGATATACACGATTTCGCTTCAAATTCGTGCGAAATAACGATTTTAAACAAACGATTTAGCTTCAAATTCTTGCCAAATGAACAGTTTAGCTTCAAATTAATTCGAGTTACACGATCGCGCTTTAAATCCAAGCGAAACAAACGATTTAGCTTCAAATTCATGCGATATGAACAATTTAACTTCAGATTCATGCGAAATACACGAATTAGCTGCAAATTCAGACGAAACAAAGTATTTTTCAATACCATGCGATAAACACGATTTCGTTTTAAATTCTTGCGAAATAGCGATTTTAAACAAACGATTTAGCTTCAAATTCATGCGAAATGAACAATTTAGCTTCAGATTCATGCGAAATACACGAATTAGCTATAAATCAACGCGAAACATACGATTTAGCCCCAATATCATGCGAAACACACGATTTAGCATCAATATCATGCGAAACACACGATTTCGATTGAAATTCGTGCAAAATAGCGATTTTAAACAAACGATTTAGCTTCAAATTCATGCCAAATGAACAGTTTAGCTTCAAATTAATTCGAATTGCACGATCTAGATTTAAATCCACGCGAAACAAACGATTTAGCTTCAAATTCCTGCGATATGAACAATTTAACTTCAGATTCATGTGAAATACACGAATTAGCTGCAAATTCAGACGAAACAAACGATTTTACTTCAATATCATGCGATATACACGATCTCGATTCAAATTCGTGCGAAATAGCGATTTTAAACAAACGATTTAGCTTCAAATTCATGCGAAAAGTACAATTTAGTTTCGGATTCATGCGAAATACACGAATTAGCTTCAAATTCACACGAAACAAACGTTTTACCTTCAATATCATGCGATATACACGATTTCGATTGAAATTCGTGCAAAATAGCGATTTTAAACAAACGATTTAGCTTCAAATTCATGCGAAATGAACAGTTTAGCTTCAGATTCATGCGAAATACACGAATCAGCTTTAAATCAACGCGAAACATACGATTTAGGCTAAATATCATGCGAAACACACGATTTCGATTGAAATTCGTGCGAAATAGCGATTTTAAACAAACGATGTAGCTTCAAATTCATGCCAAATGAACAGTTTAGCTTCAAATTAATTCGAATTACACGATCTAGATTTAAATCCACGCGAAACAAACGATTTAGCTTCAAATTCATGCGATATGAACAATTTAACTTCAGATTCATGTGAAATACACGAATTAGCTGCAAATTCAGACGAAACAAACGATTTTACTTCAATATCATGCGACAAACACGATTTCGCTTCAAATTCGTGCGAAATAACGATTTTAAACAAACGATTTAGCTTCAACTTCAGGCCAAATGAACAGTTTAGCTTCAAATTAATTCGAATTACACGATCTAGATTTAAATCCTCGCGAAACAAACGATTTAGCTTCAAAGTTATGCGATATGAACAATTTAACTTCAGATTCATGTGAAATACACGAATTAGCTGCAAATTCAGACTAAACAAACGATTTTAACCTCAATATCATGCGTTATACACGATCTCGATTCAAATTCTTGAGAAATAGCGATTTTAAACAAACGATTCAGCTTGAAATTCATGCGGAATGAACAATTTAGCTTCAGATTCATGCGAAATACACGAATTAGCTTCAAATTCACGCGAAACATACACGATTTAGCACCAATATCATGCGAAACACACGATGTCGCTTCAAATTCGTGCGAAATAGCGATTTTTATCATACGATTTAGCTTCAAATTCATGCGATATGAACAATTTGGCTACAGATTTGTGCGAAATACACGAATTAGCTTCAAATTCACACGAAACAAACGATTTAATTTCAATATCATGCAAAACACACGATTTCGCTTCAATTCGTGTGAAATAGCGATTTTAAACAAAACTATTTAGCTTCCAATTCATGCGAAATGAACATTTTAGCTTCAGATTCATGCGAAATACACGAATTAGCATTAAATCAACGCGAGACATACGATTTAGCTTCAATATCATGCGAACACACGATTTCGATTGAAATTCGTGCAAATATCGATTTTAAACAAACGATTTCGCTTCAAATTCGTGCGAAATAGCGATTTTAAACAAACGATTTAGCTTCAAATTCATGCGATATGAACAATTTAACTTCAGATTCAGTGTGAAAAACACGAATTAACTGCAAATTCAGACGAAACAAACGATTTAACTTCAATATCATGCGATAAAACACGATTTCGTTTTAAATTCTTGCGAAATAGCGATTTTAAACAAACGATTAAGCTTCAATTCATGCGATATGAACAATTTAACTTCAGATTCATGCGAAATACACGAATTAGCTTCAAATTCACGCGAAACATACGATTTAGCACCAATATCATGCGAAACACACGATGTCGCTTCAAATTCGTGCGAAATAGCGATTTTAAACAAACGATTTAGCTTCAAATTCTTGCGATATGAAACAATTTAACTTCAGATTCATGTGAAAAACACGAATTAGCTGCAAATTCAGACGAAACAAACGATTTAACTTCAATATCATGCGATAAACACGATTTCGTTTTAAATTCTTGCGAAATAGCGATTTTTAAACAAACGATTTAGCTTCAAATTCATGCGATATGAACAATTTAACTTCAGATTCATGTGAAATACACGAATTAGCTGCAAATTCATACGAAACAAACGATTTAACTTCAATATCCTGGGATATACACGATCTCGATTCAAATTCGTGCGAAAATAGCGATTTTAAACAAACGATTTAGCTTCAAATTCATGCGAAATGAACAATTTAGCTTCAGATTCATGCGAAATACACGAATTAGCTTTAAATCAACGCGAAACATACGATTTAGCTTCAATATCATGCGAAAACACACGATTTCGATGAAATTCGTGCAAAATAGCGATTTTAAACAAACGATTTAGCTTCAAATTCATGCCATATGAACAGTTTAGCTTCAAAATAATTCGAATTACACGATCTAGATTTAAATCCACGCGAAACAAACGATTTAGCTTCAAATTAATGCGATATGAATAATTTAACTTCAGATTCATGTGAAATACACGAATTAGCTGCAAATTCAGACGAAACAAACGATCTTACTTCAATATCATGCGATATACACGATCTCGATTCAAATTCGTGGGAAATAGCGATTTTAAACAAACGATTTAGCTTCAAATTCATGCCAAATGAACAGTTTAGCTTCAAATTAATTGGAATTACACGATCTAGATTTAAATCCACGCGAAACAAACGATTTAACTTCATATTCACGCGATATGAACAATTTAACTTCAGATTCATGTGAAATACACGAATTAGCTGCAAATTCAGACGAAACAAACGATCTTACTTCAATATCATGCGATATACACGATCTCGATTCAAATTCGTGGGAAATAGCGATTTTAAACAAACGATTTAGCTTCAAATTCATGCCAAATGAACAGTTTAGCTTCAAATTAATTGGAATTACACGATCTAGATTTAAATCCACGCGAAACAAACGATTAACTTCAAATTCATGCGATATGAACAATTTAACTTCAGATTCATGTGAAATACACGAATTAGCTGCATATTCAGACGAAACAAACGATTTTACTTCAATATCATGCGATATACACGATCTCGATTCAAATTTGTGTGAAATAACGATTTTAAACAAACGATTTAGCTTCAAATTCGTGTGAAAATTACAATTTAGTTTCTGATTCATGCGAAATACACGAATTAGCTTCAAATTCACACGAAACAAACGTTTTAACTTCAATATCATGCGATATACACGATTTCGCTTCAAATTCGTGCGAATAGCGATTTTAACAAACGATTTAGTTTCAAATTCATGCCAAATGAACAGTTTAGCTTCAAATTAATTCGAATTACACGATCTATATTTAAATCCACGCGAAACAAACGATTTAGCTTCAAATTCATGCGATATGAACAATTTAATTTCAGATTCAAGTGAAATACACGAATTAGCTGCAAATTCAGACGAAACAAACGATTTAACTTCAATATCATGCGATAAACACGATTTCGTTTTAAATTCTTGCGAAATAGCGATTTTAAACAAACGATTTAGCTTCAAATTCTTGCGAAAAGTACAATTTAGTTTCGGATTCATGCGAAATACACTAATTAGCTTCAAATTCACGCGAAGCATACGATTTAGCTTCAATATCATCCGAAACACACGATTTCGCTTCAAATTCGTGCGAAATAACGATTTTAAATAATCGATTTTGCTTCAAATTTATGCGAAATGAACAATTTAGCTTCAGATTCATGTGAAATACACGAATTAGCTGCAAATTCAGACGAAACAAACGATTTAACTTCAATATCATTCGATAAACACGATTTCGTTTTAAATTCTTGCGAAATAGCGATTTTAAACAAACGATTTAGCTTCAAGTTCAGGCGAAATGAACATTTTAGCTTCAGATTCATGCGAAATACACGAATTAGCTTTAAATCAACGCGAGACATACGATTTAGCTTCAATATCGTGCGAAACACACGATTTCGATTGAAATTCGGGCAAAATATCGATTTTAACAAACGATTTCGCTTCAAATTCGTGCGAAATAGCGATTTAAACAAACGATTTAGCTTCTAATTCATGCGATATGAACAAATTTAACTTCAGATTCATGTGAAAAACACGAATTAGCTGCAAATTCAGACGTAACAAACGATTTAACTTCAATATCATGCGATAACACGATTTCGTTTTAAATTCTTGCGAAATAGCGATTTTAAACAAACGATTTAGCTTCAAATTCATGCGATATGAACAATTTAACTTCAGATTCATGTGAAATACACGAATTAGCTGCAAATTCATACGAAACAAACGATTTAACTTCAATATCCTGCGATATACACGATCTCGATTCAAATTCGTGCGAAATAGCGATTTTAAACAAACGATTTAGCTTCAAATTCATGCGAAATGAACAATTTAGCTTCAGATTCATGCGAAATACACGAATTAGCTGCAAATTCAGACGAAACAAACGATTTTACCTCAATATCATGCGATATACACGATCTCGATTCAAATTCTTGAGAAATAGCGATTTTAAACAAACGATTCAGCTTCAAATTCATGCGGAATGAACAATTTAGCTTCAGATTCATGCGAAATACACGAATTAGCTTCAAATTCACGCGAAACATACGATTTAGCACCAATATCATGCGAAACACACGATGTCGCTTCAAATTCGTGCGAAATAGCGATTTTAATCATACGATTTAGCTTCAAATTCATGCGATATGAACAATTTGGCTTCAGATTTGTGCAAAATACACGAATTAGCTTCAAATTCACACGAAACAAACGATTTAATTTCAATATCATGCAAAACACACGATTTCGCTTCAAATTCGTGTGAAATAGCGATTTTAAACAAACTATTTAGCTTCCAATTCATGCGAAAAGAACATTTTAGCTTCAGATTCATGCGAAATACACGAATTAGCTTTAAATCAACGCGAGACATACGATTTAGCTTCAATATCATGCGAAACACACGATTTCGATTGAAATTCGTGCAAAATATCAATTTAAACAAACGATTTCGCTTCAAATTCGTGCGAAATAGCGATTTTAAACAAACGATTTAGCTTCAAATTCATGCGATATGAACAATTTAACTTCAGATTCATGTGAAAAACACGAATTAGCTACAAATTCAGACGAAACAAACGATTTAACTTCAATATCATGCGATAAACACGATTTCGTTTTAAATTCTTGCGAAATTAGCGATTTTAAACAAACGATTTAGCTTCAAATTCATGCGATATGAACAATTTAACTTCAGATTCATGTGAATTACACGAATTAAGCTGCAAATTCATACGAAAACAAACGATTTAACTTCAATATCCTGCGATATACACGATCTCGATTCAAATTCGTGCGAAATAGCGATTTTAAACAAACGATTTAGCTTCAAATTCATGCGAATGAACAATTTAGCTTCAGATTCATGCGAAATACCACGAATTAGCTTTAAATCAACGCGAAACATACGATTTAGCTTCAATATCATGCGGAATGAACAATTTAGCTTCAGATTCATGCGAAATACACGAATTAGCTTCAAATTCACGCGAAACATACGATTTAGCACCAATATCATGCGAAACACACGATGTCGCATCAAATTCGTGCGAAATAGCGATTTTAATCATACGATTTAGCTTCAATTCATGCGATATGAACAATTTGGCTTCAGATTTGTGCGAAATACACGAATTAGCTTCAAATTCACACGAAACAAACGATTTAATTTCAATATCATGCAAAACACACGATTTCGCTTCAAATTCGTGTGAAATAGCGATTTTAAACAAACTATTTAGCTTCCAATTCATGCGAAATGAACATTTTAGCTTCAGATTCATGCGAAATACACGAATTAGCTTTAAATCAACGCGAGACATACGATTTAGCTTCAATATCATGCGAAACACACGATTTCGATTGAAATTCGTGCAAAATATCGATTTTAAACAAACGATTTCGCTTCAAATTCGTGCGAAATAGCGATTTTAAACAAACGATTTAGCTTCAAATTCATGCGATATGAACAATTTAACTTCAGATTCATGTGAAAAACACGAATTAGCTGCAAATTCAGACGAAACAAACGATTTAACTTCAATATCATGCGATAAACACGATTTCGTTTTAAATTCTTGCGAAATAGCGATTTTTAAACAAACGATTTAGCTTCAAATTCATGCGAAATGAACAATTTAGCTTCAGATTCATGCGAAATACACGAATTAGCTTTAAATCAACGCGAAACATACGATTTAGCTTCAATATCATGCGAAACACACGATTTCGATTGAAATTCGTGCAAAATAGCGATTTTAAACAGAACGATTTAGCTTCAAATTCATGCCATATGAACAGTTTAGCTTCAAATTAATTCGAATTACACGATCTAGATTTAAATCCACGCGAAACAAACGATTTAGCTTCAAATTAATGCGATATGAATAATTTAACTTCAGATTCATGTGAAATACACGAATTAGCTGCAAATTCAGACGAAACAAACGATCTTACTTCAATATCATGCGATATACACGATCTCGATTCAAATTCGTGGGAAATAGCGATTTTAAACAAACGATTTAGCTTCAAATTCATGCCAAATGAACAGTTTTAGCTTCAAATTAATTCGAATTACACGATCTAGATTTAAATCCACGCGAAACAAACGATTTAACTTCAAATTCATGCGATATGAACAATTTAACTTCAGACTCATGTGAAATACACGAATTAGCTGCATATTCAGACGAAACAAACGATTTTACTTCAATATCATGCGATATACACGATCTCGATTCAAGTTTGTGTGAAATAGCGATTTTAAACAAACGATTTAGCTTCAAATTCATGCGAAAAGTACAATTTAGTTTCGGATTCATGCGAAATACACGAATTAGCTTCAATTCACACGAAACAAACGTTTTAACTTCAATATCAATGCGAAATACACGATTTCGCTTCAAATTCGTGCGAAATAGCGATATTAAACAAACGATTTAGCTTCAAATTCATGCCAAATGAACAGTTTAGTTTCAAATTAATTCGAATTACACGATCTATATTTAAATCCACGCGAACAAAACGATTTAGCTTCAAATTCATTCGATATGAACATTTTTAATTTCAGATTCATGTGAAATACACGAATTAGCTGCAAATTCAGACGAAACAAACGATTTTACTTCAATATCATGCGATATACACGATTTCGATTCAAATTCGTGCGAAATAGCGATTTTAAACAAACGATTTAGCTTCAAATTCATGCGAAACGAACGAGTTAGCTTCAAATCCATGCGAAACACATGATTTAGCTGCAAATCAATGCGATGCAGAAGCTTTAGCTTCAAATCCATGCGATACACTAGATTTAGCTTCAAATCAATGCGATGTAGAAGGTTCTGCTTCAAATCCATGCGACACAAATGATTAAGCTTCAAATCAATGCGATGTAGATGGTTTGCTTCAAATCCATGCAATACACAAGATTTAGCTTCAAATCAATGCGATGTAGTAGGTTCTGCTTCAAATCCATGCGATATAAGTGATATAGCTTCAAAAGCAGGTGGAACAAACGAGATAGTTTCAATTCCATGCGAAACAAATGATTTAGCTTCAAATCAATGCGAAGTAGAAGGCGTAGCTTCAAATCCATGCGAAACAAATGGTTTAGCTACAAATACCTGTGATATACATTATTTACCTACAACTGCATGCGAAACAAACGAGTTAGCTTCAAATCCATGCGATTCACATGATTTAGCTTCAAATGAATGCGATGTAGATGGTTTAGCTTCAAATCCATGCGATACACAAGATTTAGCTTCAGATCAATGTGATGTAGTAGGTTCAGCTTCAAATCCATGCGACACATATGATTTAGCTTCAAATACTTCCGATATAAGTGATATAGCTTCAAAAGCTGTAGGAACAAACGAGGTAGCTTCAATTCCATGCGAGACACATGATTTAGCTTCAATTGAATGCGAAGTAGAAGGCTTAGCTTCAAATCCATGCAAAACAAATGGATTAGCTACAAATACTTGTGATATATATCATTTAGCTACAACTGCATGCGAAACAAACGAGTTAGCTTCAAATCCATGCGATTCACATGATTTAGCTTCAAACCAATGCGATGTGGAATGTTTAGCTACAAATCCATGCGATACACAAGATTTAGCTTCAAATCAATGCGATGTAGATGGTTTGCTTCAAATCCATGCGATACACAAGATTTAGCTTCAAATCAATGCGATGTAGTAGGTTCTGCTTCAAATCCATGCGATATAAGTGATATAGCTTCAAAAGCTGGAGAAACAAACGAGCTAGCTTCAATTCCATGCGAAACACACGATTTATCTTCAAATCAATGCGATGTAGAAGGTTTAGCTTCAAATCAATAATAGGTAGAAGGTTTAGCTTCAAATCAATAAGAGGTAGAAGGTTTAGCTTCAAATCAATAGAATATAGAAGGTTTAGCTTCAAATCAATGCGATGTATAAGGTTTAGCTTCAAATCCATACGAAACACATGATTTAGCTTCAAATCAATTCGATGGACAAGGCTTAGATTCAAATCCATACGAAACACATGATTTAGCTTCTAATGAATTCGAAGGACAAGGCTTAGATTCAAATCCATGCGAAACAAATGATTTAGCTTCAAATCAATGCGATGTAGAAGGTTTAGCTTCAAATCCATGCGATACACAAGATTTAGCTTCAAATCAATGCGATGTAGATAGTTTGCTTCAAATCCATGCGATACACAAGATTTAGCTTCAAATCAATGCGATGTAGTAGATTCAGCTTCAAATCCATGCGATATAAGTGATATAGCTTCAAAAGCAGGAGGAACAAACGAGGTAGCTTCAATTCCATGCGAGACACATGATTCAGCTTCAAATCAATGCGATGTAGAAGGTTTAGCTTCAAATCCATACGAAACACATTATTTAGCTTCAAATCAATTCGAAGGACAAGGCTTAGATTCAAATCCATGCGAAACAAATGACTTAGCTTCAAATCAATGCGAAGTAGAAGGCATATCTTCAAATCCATGCGAAACAAATGGTTTAGCTACAAATACTTGTGATATACATTATGTAGCTACAACTGCATGCGAAACAAACGAGTTAGCTTCAAATCCATGCGAAACACATGATTTAGCTTCAAATCAATGCGATGTAGAAGGTTTAGCTTCAAATCCATGCGATACACATGATTTAGCTTCAAATAAATTCGAAAGACAAGGCTTAGACTCAAATCCATGCGAAACAAATGATTTAGCTTCAAATGAATGCGAAGTAAAAGGGGTAGCTTCAAATCCATGCGAAACAAATGATTTAGCTTCAAATGAATGCGAAGTAGAATGCTTAGCTTCAAATCCATGCAAAACAAATGGTTTAGCTACAAATACTTGTGATATACATTATTTAGCTACAACTGCATGCGAAACGAACGAGTTAGCTTCAAATCCATGAGATACACATGATTTAGCTGCAAATCAATGTGATGTAGAAGGTTTAGCTTCAAATCCATGCGATACACATGATTAAGCTTCAAATCAATGCGATGTAGAAGGTTTAGCTTCAAATCCATGCGAAACACATGATTTAGCTTCAAATCAATGCGATGAAGAAGGTTTAGCTTCAAATCCATGCAAAACAAATGATATAGCTTCAAACACTTGTGGTGTAAGTGATATAGCTTCAAATGGAGACTAATCAAACGAGTTAGCTTCAAAATCCACGCGATACACATAATTTAATTTCAAATACTAGCGATATAAGTGATGTAGATTCAACTGCAGGCGAAACGAACGAGTTGGCTTCAAATCCATGCGAAACACATGATTTAGCTGCAAATCAATACGATGTAGAAGCTTTAGCTTCAAATCCATTCGATGCACAAGATTTAGCTTCAAATCAATGCGATGTAGATAGTTTGCTTCAAATCCATGCGATACACAAGATTTAGCTTCAAATCAATGCGATGTAGTAGATTCAGCTTCAAATCCATGCGATATAAGTGATATAGCTTCAAAAGCAGGAGGAACAAACGAGGTAGCTTCAATTGCATGCGAAACAAATGAATTTGCTTCAAATCAATGCGAAGTTGAAGGCGTAGCTTACAATCCATGCGAAACAAACGGTTTAGCTACAAATTATTGTGATACACATTATTTAGCTTCAAATCAATGCGAAACACACGATTTATCTTCAAATCAATGCGATGTACAAGGTTTATCTTCAAATCAATGCGATGTAGAAGGTTTAGCTTCAAATCAATAAGAGGTTGAAGGTTTAGCTTCAAATCAATAGAGTATAGAAGGTTTAGCTTCAAATCAATGCGATGTAGAAGGTTTAGCTTCAAATCCAAGCGTAACACATGATTTAACTTCAAATACTTGCGATATAAGTGATATAGCTTCAAATACAGGCGAAACGAACGAATTAGCTTCAAATCCATGCGAAACACATGATTCAGATGCAAAACAATGCGATGTAGAAGGTTCGGCTTCAAATCCATGCCAAACACATGATTTAGATTCATATCCATGGGATGTAGAAGGTTTAGCTTCAAATCCATGCGATGCACAAGATTTAGCTTCAAATCAATGCGATGTAGTAAGTTCAGCTTCAAATCCATGCGACACATATGATTTAGCTTCAAATACTTGCGATATAAGTGATATAGCTTCAAATGCTGTAGGAACAAACGAGGTAGCTTCAATTTCATGCGAGACACTTGATTTAGCTTCAAATCAATGCGATGTAGAAGGTTTAGCTTCAAATCCATACGAAACACATGATTTAGCTTCAAATCAATTCGAAGGACAAGGCTTAGATTCAAATCCATGCGAAACAAATGATTTAGCTTCAATTGAATGCGAAGTAGAAGGCTTAGCTTCAAATCCATGCAAAACAAATGGATTAGCTACAAATACTTGTGATATATATCATTTAGCTACAACTGCATGCGAAACAAACGAGTTAGCTTCAAATCCATGCGATTCACATGATTTAGCTTCAAACCAATGCGATGTGGAAGGTTTAGCTACAAATCCATGCGATACACAAGATTTAGCTTCAAATCAATGCGATGTAGATGGTTTGCTTCAAATCCATGCGATACACAAGATTTAGCTTCAAATCAATGCGATGTAGTAGGTTCTGCTTCAAATCCATGCGATATAAGTGATATAGCTTCAAAAGCTGGAGAAACAAACGAGCTAGCTTCAATTCCATGCGAAACACACGATTTATCTTCAAATCAATGCGATGTAGAAGGTTTAGCTTCAAATCAATAATAGGTAGAAGGTTTAGCTTCAAATCAATAAGAGGTAGAAGGTTTAGCTTCAAATCAATAGAATATAGAAGGTTTAGCTTCAAATCAATGCGATGTATAAGGTTTAGCTTCAAATCCATACGAAACACATGATTTAGCTTCAAATCAATTCGATGGACAAGGCTTAGATTCAAATCCATACGAAACACATGATTTAGCTTCTAATGAATTCGAAGGACAAGGCTTAGATTCAAATCCATGCGAAACAAATGATTTAGCTTCAAATCAATGCGATGTAGAAGGTTTAGCTTCAAATCCATGCGATACACAAGATTTAGCTTCAAATCAATGCGATGTAGTAAGTTCAGGTTCAAATCCATGCGACACATATGATTTAGCTTCAAATACTTGCGATATAAGTGATATAGCTTCAAATGCTGTAGGAACAAACGAGGTAGCTTCAATTCCATGCGAGACACATGATTCAGCTTCAAATCAATGCGATGTAGAAGGTTTAGCTTCAAATCCATACGAAACACATTAGTTAGCTTCAAATCAATTCGAAGGACAAGGCTTAGATTCAAATCCATGCGAAACAAATGACTTAGCTTCAAATCAATGCGAAGTAGAAGGCATATCTTCAAATCCATGCGAAACAAATGGTTTAGCTACAAATACTTGTGATATACATTATGTAGCTACAACTGCATGCGAAACAAACGAGTTAGCTTCAAATCCATGCGAAACACATGATTTAGCTTCAAATCAATGCGATGTAGAAGGTTTAGCTTCAAATCCATGCGATACACATGATTTAGCTTCAAATAAATTCGAAGGACAAGGCTTAGACTCAAATCCATGCGAAACAAATGATTTAGCTTCAAATGAATGCGAAGTAAAAGGGGTAGGTTCAAATCCATGCGAAACAAATGATTTAGCTTCAAATGAATGCGAAGTAGAATGCTTAGCTTCAAATCCATGCAAAACAAATGGTTTAGCTACAAATACTTGTGATATACATTATTTAGCTACAACTGCATGCGAAACGAACGAGTTAGCTTCAAATCCATGAGATACACATGATTTAGCTGCAAATCAATGTGATGTAGAAGGTTTAGCTTCAAATCCATGCGATACACATGATTAAGCTTCAAATCAATGCGATGTAGAAGGTTTAGCTTCAAATCCATGCGAAACACATGATTTAGCTTCAAATCAATGCGATGAAGAAGGTTCAGCTTCAAATCCATGCGACACATATGATTTAGCTACAAATACTTGCGATATAAGTGATATAGCTTCAAAAGCTGGAGGAACAAGCGATGTAGCTTCAATTCCATGCGAAACAAATGGTTTAGCTTCCAATCAATGCGATGTAGAAGGTTTAGGTTCAAATCCATGCGATACACAAGATTTAGCTTCAAATCAATGCGACGTAGTAGGTTCAGCTTCAAATCCATGCGACACATATGATTTAGCTTCAAATACTTGCGATATAAGTGATATAGCTTCAAAAGATGGAGGAACAAGCGATATAGCTACAATTCCATGCGAAACAAATGATTTAGCTTCAAATCAATGCGGAGTAGAAGGCTTAGCTTCAAATTCATGGGAAACAATTGGTTTAGCTACAAATACTTGTGATATACATTATTTAGCTACAACTTCATGCGAAATAAACGAGTTAGCATCAAATCCATGCGAAACACATGATTAAGCTTCAAATCAATGCGATGTAGATGGTTTTCTTCAAATCCATGCGATACACAAGATTTAGCTTCAAATCAATGCGATGTAGTAGGTTCAGCTTCAAATCCATGCGATATAAGTGATTTAGCTTCAAATGCAGGAGGAACAATCGAGGTAGCTTCAATTCCATGCGAAACAAATGATTTAGCTTCAAATCAATGCTATGTAGAAGGTTTAGCTTCAAATCAATAAGAGGTAGAAGGTTTAGCTTCAAATCAATAGAATGTAGAAGGTTTAGCTACAAATCAATGCGATGTAGAAGGTTTAGCTTCAAATCCATACTAAACACATGATTTAGCTTCAAATCAATTCGAAGGACAAGGCTTAGATTCAAATCCATGCGAAACAAATGATTTAGCTTCAACTCAATGCGAAATAGAAGGCATAGCTTCAAATCCATGCGAAACAAATGGTTTAGCTACAAATACTTGTGATATACATTATGTAGCTACAACTGCATGCGAATCAAACGAGTTAGCTTCAAATGCATGCGAAACACATGATTTAGCTCCAAATCAATGCGATGTAGAAGGTTTAGCTTCAAATCCATGCGATACACATGATTTAGCTTCAAATAAATTCGAAGGACAAGGCTTAGCTTCAAATTCGTGCGAAACAAATGGTTTAGCTACAAATGCTTGTGATATACATTATTTAGCTACAACTGCATGCGAAACTAACGAGTTAGCATCAAATCCATGCGAAACACATGATTAAGCTTCAAATCAATGCGATGAAAGAAGGTTTAGCTTCAAATCCATACGACACATATGATTTAGCATCAAATACTTGCGATATAAGTGATATAGCTTCAAAAGCTGGAGGAACAAGCGAGGTAGCTTCAATACCATGCGAAACACATGATTAAGCTTCAAATCAATGCGATGTAGAAGGTTCTGCTTCAAATCCATACGACACATATGATTTAGCATCAAATACTTGCGATATAAGTGATATAGCTTCAAATGCAGGAGGATCAAACGAGGTAGCTTCAATTCCATGCGAAACAAATGATTTACCTTCAAATCAATGCGAAGTAGAAGGCGTAGCTTCTAATCCATGCGAAACAAATGGTTTAGTTACAAGTACTTGTGATATACATTATTTAGCTACAACTGCATGCGAAACTAACGAGTTAGCTTCAAATCCATGCGAAACACACGATTTATCTTCAAATCAATGCGATGTAGAAGGTTTAGCTTCAAATCAATAAAAGGTAGAAGGTTTAGCTTCAAATGAATAGAATATAGTAGGTTTTGCTTCAAATCAATGCGATGTAGAAGGCTTAGCTTCAAAACCATACCAAACACATGATTTAGCTTCAAATCAATTCGAAGGACAAGACTTAGAATCAAATCCATGCGAAACAAATGATTTAGCTTCAAATGAATGCGAAGTAGAATGCTTAGCTTCAACTCCATGCAAAACAAATGGTTTAGCTACAAATACATGTGATATACATTATTTAGCTACAACTGCATGCGAAACGAACGAGTTAGCTTCAAATGCATGAGATACACATGATTTAGCTGCAAATCAATGTGATGTAGAAGGTTTAGCTTCAAATCCATGCGATACTCATGATTAAGCTTCAAATCAATGCGATGTAGAAGGTTTAGCTTCAAATCCATACAAAACACATGATTTAGCTTTAAATCATTTCGAAGCACAAGGCTTAGATTCAAATCCATGCGAAACAGATGATTAAGCTTCAAATGAATACGAAGTAGAAGGCTTAGCTTCAAACCCATGCGAATCAAATGGTTTAGCTTTAAATCAGTGCGATGTAGAAGGTTTAGCTTCAAATCCGTGCAAAACAAATAGTTTAGCTACAAATACTTGTGATATACATTATTTAGCTACAACTGCATGCGAAACGAACGAGTTAGCTTCAAATCCATGCGAAACACATGATTTAGCTGCAAATCAATGTGATGTAGAAGGTTTAGCTTCAAATCCAAGCGATACACATCATTAGGCTTCAAATCAATGCGATGTAGATGGTTTTCTTCAAATCCATACGATACACAAGATTTAGCTTCAAATCAATGCGATGTAGTAGGTTCAGCTTCAAATCCATGCGAAATAAGTGATATAGCTTCAAAAGCAGGAGGAACAAACGAGGTAGCTACAATTCCATGCGAAACAAATGATTTAGCTTCAAATCAATGCAAAGTAGAAGGCATAGCTTCAAATCCATGCGAAACAAATGGTTTAGCTACAATGACTTGTGATATACATTATTTAGCTACAACTGCATGCGAAACGGTTAGTTTCGTAGTAGCTAACTGGTTAGTGAGCTTCAAATCCATGCGAAAGACATGATTTAGCTACAAATCAATGTGATGTAGAAGGTTTAGCTTCAAATCCATGCGATACACATGATTAAGCTTCAAATCAGTGCGATTTAGAATGTTTAGCTTCAAATCCATGCGAAACACATTATTTAGCTGCAAATCAGTGCGATGTAGTAGGTTCAGCTTCAAATCCATGCAGCACATATGATTTAGCTTCAAATACTTGCGATATAAGCGATATAGTTTCAAATGGAGGCGAAACGAACGAGTTAGGTTCAAATCCATGCGAAACACATGATTTAGCTTCAAATCCATGCGAAACGAATGATTTCGCTTCAAACCAATGCGATGTAGAAGGTTTAGCTTCAAATCCATGCAAAACAAATGGTTTAGCTATAAATACTTGTGATATACACTATTTAGCTACAACTGCATGCGAAACGAACGAGTTAGCTTCAAATCCATGCGAAACACATGATTTAGCTGCAAATCAATGTGATGTGGAAGGTTTAGCTTCAAATCCATGCGATACACATGATTAAGCTTCAAATCAATGCGATGTAGGATGTTTAGCTTCAAATCCATACGAAAAACATGATTTAGCTTCAAATCATTTCGAAGGACAAGGCTTAGATTCAAATCCATGCGAAACAAATGATTTAGCTTCAAATGAATGCGAAGTAGAAGGCTTAGCTTCAAACCCATGCGAATCAAATGGTTTAGCTTCAAATACCTGTGATATACATTATTAAGCTACAACTGCATGCGAAACGAACGAGTTAGCTTCAAATCCATGCGAAACACATGATTTAGCTGCAAATCAATGTGATGTAGAAGGCTTAGCTTCAAATCCATGCGAAACAAATGATTTAGCTTCAAATGAATGCGAAGTAGAAGGCTTAGCTTCAAATCCATGCAAAACAAATGGTTTAGCTACAAATACTTGTGATATATATCATTTAGCTACAACTGCATGTGAAACGAACGAGTTAGATTCAAATCCATGCGATTCACATGATTTAGCTTCAAACCAATGCGATGTAGAATGTTTAGCTTCAAATCCATGCGATACACAAGATTTAGCTTCAAATCAATGCGATGTAGTAGGTTCAGCTTCAAATCCATGCGACACATATGTTTTAGCTTCAAATACTTGCGATATAAGTGATATAGCTTTAAATACTGTAGGAACAATCGAGGTAGTTTCAATTCCATGCGAGACACATGATTTAGCTTCAAATCAATTCGATGTAAAAGGTTTGGCTTCAAATCCATACGAAACACATGATTTAGCTTCAAATCAATTCGAAGGACAAGGCTTAGATTCAAATCCATGCGAAACAAATGATTTAGCTACAAATATTAGCGATATAAGTGATGTAGATTCAACTGCAGGCGAAACGAACGAGTTAGCTTCAAATTCATGCGAAACACATGATTCAGCTGCAAATCAATGCGATGTAGAAGGTTCTGCTTCAAATCGATGCGAAACACATGATTCAGCTGCAAATCAATGCGATGTAGAAGGTTCAGCTGCAAATCCATGCCAAACACATGATTTAGATTCAAATCCATGGGATGTAGAAGGTTTAACTTCAAATCCATGCGGAACACATTATTTAGCTGCAAATAGGTGCGAAGTAGAAGTTTCGGGTTCAAATCAATGCGATTCAAATGGTTCATCTTCAAATACTTGTGAAAGACATGATTTAGCTTCAAATCAATGCGATGTAGAAGGTTTAGCTTCAAATTCACGCGAAACATATGATTTAGCTTCAAACACTTGGGGTATAAGTGATATAGCTTCAAATGCAGACTAATCAAACGAGTTAGCATCAAAATCCACGCGATACACATGATTTAGCTTCAAATACTTGCGATATAAGTGATGTAAATTCAAATCCATGCGAAACACATGATTTAGCTGCAAATCAATGCGATGTAGAAGGTTTAGCTTCATATCCATGCAATACACTAGATTTAGCTTCAAATCAATGCGATGTAGAAGGTCCTGCTTCAAATCCATGCGATACACAAGATTTAGCTTCAAATCAATGCGATGTAGAAGGTTCAGCTTCAAATCCATGCGTCACATATGATTTAGCTTCAAATACTTGCGATATAAGTGATATAGCTTCAAAACCTGGAGGAACAAACGAGGTGGCTTCAATTCCATGTGAAACAAATGGTTTAGCTTCAAATCAATGCGATGTAGAAGGGTTAACTTCAAATCCGTGCGATACACAAGATTTAGCTTCAAATCAATGCGATGTAGTAGGTTCAGCTTCAAATCCATGCGGCACATATGATTTAGGTTCAAATACTTGCGATATAAGTGATATAGTTTCAAATGAAGGCGAAACGAACGAGTTAGCTTCAAATCCATGCGAAACACATGATTTAGCTGCAAATCAATGCGATGTAGCAGGTTTAGCTACAAATCCATGCGATACACTAGATTTAGCTTCAAATAAATGCGATGTAGAAGGTTCTGCTTCAAATCCATACGACACATATGATTTAGCATCAAATACTTGCGATATAAGTGATATAGCTTCAAAAGCTGCAGGAACAAGCGAGGTAGGTTCAATACCATGCGAAACACATGATTAAGCTTCAAATCAATGCGATGTAGATGGTTTTCTTCAAATCCATGCGATACACAAGATTTAGCTTCAAATCAATGCGATGTAGTAGGTTCAGCTTCAAATCCATGCGATATAAGTGATATAGCTTCAAATGCAGGAGGAACAAACGAGGTAGCTTCAATTCCATGCGAAACAAATGATTTACCTTCAAATCAATGCGAAGTAGAAGGCGTAGCTTCTAATCCATGCGAAACAAATGGTTTAGTTACAAGTACTTGTGATATACATTATTTAGCAACAACTGCATGCGAAACTAACGAGTTAGCTTCAAATCCATGCGAAACACACGATTTATCTTCAAATCAATGCGATGTAGAAGGTTTAGCTTCAAATCAATAAAAGGTAGAAGGTTTAGCTTCAAATGAATAGAATATAGTAGGTTTTGCTTCAAATCAATGCGATGTAGAAGGCTTAGCTTCAAAACCATACCAAACACATGATTTAGCTTCAAATCAATTCGAAGGACAAGACTTAGAATCAAATCCATGCGAAACAAATGATTTAGCTTCAAATGAATGCGAAGTAGAATGCTTAGCTTCAACTCCATGCAAAACAAATGGTTTAGCTACAAATACATGTGATATACATTATTTAGCTACAACTGCATGCGAAACGAACGAGTTAGCTTCAAATGCATGAGATACACATGATTTAGCTGCAAATCAATGTGATGTAGAAGGTTTAGCTTCAAATCCATGCGATACTCATGATTAAGCTTCAAATCAATGCGATGTAGAAGGTTTAGCTTCAAATCCATACAAAACACATGATTTAGCTTTAAATCATTTCGAAGCACAAGGCTTAGATTCAAATCCATGCGAAACAGATGATTAAGCTTCAAATGAATACGAAGTATAAGGCTTAGCTTCAAACCCATGCGAATCAAATGGTTTAGCTTTAAATCAGTGCGATGTAGAAGGTTTAGCTTCAAATCCGTGCGATACACAAGATTTAGCTTCAAATCAATGCGATGTAGTAGGTTCAGCTTCAAATCCATGCGGCACATATGATGTAGCTTCAAATAATTGCGATATAAGTGATATAGTTTCAAATGGCGGCGAAACGAACGAGTTAGCTTCAAATCCATTCGAAACTCATGATTTAGCAGCAAATCAAAGTGATGTAGAAGGTTTAGTTTCAAATCCATGCGATACACAAGATTTAGCTTCAAATCAATGCGATGTAGTAGGTTCAGCTTCAAATCCATTCGATATAAGTGATATAGCTTCAAATGCAGGAGGAACAAACGAGGTAGCTTCAGTTCCATGCGAAACAAGTGATTTAGCTTCAAATCAGTGCGAAGTAGAAGGCTTAGCTTCAAATCCATGCAAAACAAATAGTTTAGCTACAAATACTTGTGATATACATTATTTAGCTACAACTGCATGCGAAACGAACGAGTTAGCTTCAAATCCATGCGAAACACATGATTTAGCTGCAAATCAATGTGATGTAGAAGGTTTAGCTTCAAATCCAAGCGATACACATCATTAGGCTTCAAATCAATGCGATGTAGATGGTTTTCTTCAAATCCATACGATACACAAGATTTAGCTTCAAATCAATGCGATGTAGTAGGTTCAGCTTCAAATCCATGCGAAATAAGTGATATAGCTTCAAAAGCAGGAGGAACAAACGAGGTAGCTACAATTCCATGCGAAACAAATGATTTAGCTTCAAATCAATGCAAAGTAGAAGGCATAGCTTCAAATCCATGCGAAACAAATGGTTTAGCTACAAAGACTTGTGATATACATTATTTAGCTACAACTGCATGCGAAACGGTTAGTTTCGTAGTAGCTAACTGGTTAGTGAGCTTCAAATCCATGCGAAAGACATGATTTAGCTACAAATCAATGTGATGTAGAAGGTTTAGCTTCAAATCCATGCGATACACATGATTAAGGTTCAAATCAATGCGATTTAGAATGTTTAGCTTCAAATCCATGCGAAACACATTATTTAGCTGCAAATCAGTGCGATGTAGTAGGTTCAGCTTCAAATCCATGCGGCACATATGATTTAGCTTCAAATACTTGCGATATAAGCGATATAGTTTCAAATGGAGGCGAAACGAACGAGTTAGGTTCAAATCCATGCGAAACACATGATTTAGCTTCAAATCCATGCGAAACACATGATTTAGCTGCAAATCAATGTGATGTGGAAGGTTTAGCTTCAAATCCATGCGATACACATGATTAAGCTTCAAATCAATGCGATGTAGGATGTTTAGCTTCAAATCCATACGAAAAACATGATTTAGCTTCAAATCATTTCGAAGGACAAGGCTTAGATTCAAATCCATGCGAAACAAATGATTTAGCTTCAAATGAATGCGAATTAGAAGGCTTAGCTTCAAACCCATGCGAATCAAATGGTTTAGCTTCAAATACTTGTGATATACATTATTAAGCTACAACTGCATGCGAAACGAACGAGTTAGCTTCAAGTCCATGCGAAACACATGATTTAGCTGCAAATCAATGTGATGTAGAAGGCTTAGCTTCAAATCCATGCGAAACAAATGATTTAGCTTCAAATGAATGCGAAGTAGAAGGCTTAGCTTCAAATCCATGCAAAACAAATGGTTTAGCTACAAATACTTGTGATATATATCATTTAGCTACAACTGCATGTGAAACGAACGAGTTAGCTTCAAATCCATGCGATTCACATGATTTAGCTTCAAACCAATGCGATGTAGAATGTTTAGCTTCAAATCCATGCGATACACAAGATTTAGCTTCAAATCAATGCGATGTAGTAGGTTCAGCTTCAAATCCATGCGACACATATGTTTTAGCTTCAAATACTTGCGATATAAGTGATATAGCTTTAAATACTGTAGGAACAATCGAGGTAGTTTCAATTCCATGCGAGACACATGATTTAGCTTCAAATCAATTCGATGTAAAAGGTTTGGCTTCAAATCCATACGAAACACATGATTTAGCTTCAAATCAATTCGAAGGACAAGGCTTAGATTCAAATCCATGCGAAACAAATGATTTAGCTACAAATATTAGCGATATAAGTGATGTAGATTCAACTGCAGGCGAAACGAACGAGTTAGCTTCAAATTCATGCGAAACACATGATTCAGCTGCAAATCAATGCGAAGTAGAAGGCGTTGCTTCAAATCCATGCAAAACAAATAGTTTAGCTACAAATACTTGTGATATACATTATTTAGCTACAACTGCATGCGAAACGAACGAGTTAGCTTCAAATCCATGCGAAACACATGATTTAGCTGCAAATCAATGCGATGTAGTAGGTTCAGCTTCAAATCCATGCGACACATATGTTTTAGCTTCAAATACTTGCGATATAAGTGATATAGCTTTAAATACTGTAGGAACAAACGAGGTAGCTTCAATTCCATGCGAGACACATGATTTAGCTTCAAATTAATTCGATGTAGAAGGTTTGGCTTCAAATCCATACGAAACACATGATTTAGCTTCAAATCAATTCGAAGGACAAGGCTTAGATTCAAATCCATGCGAAACAAATGATTTAGCTTCAGATACTTGCGATATAAATGATATAGTTTCAAGTGCAGACGAAACAATCGAGTTAGCTTCAAATCCATGCGAAACACATGATTTAGCTGCAAATTAATGCGATGTTGAAGGTTTAGCTACAAATTCAAGCGAAACCCATGATTTAGCTTCATATCATTGCGATGTATTAGGTTTAGCTTCAAATCCATGCGAAACAAATGATTTAGCTTCAAACACTTGGGATATAAGTGATATAGCTTCAAATGCAGGGGAAACATACGAGTTAGCTTCAAATCCATGCGAAACACATGATTTAGCTGCACATCAAAGCGATGTAGAAGGTTGAGCTTCAAATCCATGCGAAAGAAATGATTTACCTTCAGATACTTGCGATATAGGTGATATATTTTCAACTGCAGGCGAAACGAACGAGTTAGCTTCAAATCCATGCGAAACACATGATTTAGCTGCAAATCAATGCGATGTAGAAGGTTTAGCTTCATATCCATGCGATACACTAGATTTAGCTTCAAATCAATGCGATGTAGAAGGTTGTGCTTCAAATCCATGCGATACACAAGATTTAGCTTCAAATCAATGCGATGTAGAAGGTTCAGCTTCAAATCCATGCGTCACATATGATTTAGCTTCAAATACTTGCGATATAAGTGATATAGCTTTAAATACTGTAGGAACAATCGAGGTAGTTTCAATTCCATGCGAGACACATGATTTAGCTTCAAATCAATTCGATGTAAAAGGTTTGGCTTCAAATCCAGACGAAACACATGATTTAGCTTCAAATCAATTCGAAGGACAAGGCTTAGATTCAAATCCATGCGAAACAAATGATTTAGCTACAAATATTAGCGATATAAGTGATGTAGATTCAACTGCAGGCGAAACGAACGAGTTAGCTTCAAATTCATGCGAAACACATGATTCAGCTGCAAATCAATGCGATGTAGAAGGTTCTGCTTCAAATCGATGCGAAACACATGATTCAGCTGCAAATTAATGCGATGTAGAAGGTTCAGCTTCAAATCCATGCCAAACACATGATTTAGATTCAAATCCATGGGATGTAGAAGGTTTAACTTCAAATCCATGCGGAACACATTATTTAGCTTCAAATCAATTCGATGTAGAAGGTTTAGCTTCAAATCCATACGAAACACATGATTTAGCTTCAAATCAATTCGAAGGACATGGCTTAGATTCAAATCCATGCGAAACAAATGATTTAGCTTCAAATGAATGCGATGTAGAAGGCTTAGCTTCAAATCCATGCAAAACAAATGGTTTAGCTACAAATACTTGTGATATACATTATTAAGCTACAACTGCATGCGAAACGAACGAGTTAGCTTCAATTCCATGCGATTCACATGATTTAGCTTCAAACCAATGCGATGTAGAAGGTTTAGCTTCAAATCCATGCGATACACAAGATTTAGCTTCACATCAATGCGATGTAGTAGGTTCAGCTTCAAATCCATGCGACACATATGTTTTAGCTTCAAATACTTGCGAAATAAGTGATATATATTTAAATACTGTAGGAACAAACGAGGTAGCTTCAAATCCATGCGAGACACATGATTTAGCTTCAAATCAATTCGATGTAGAAGGTTTAGCATCAAATCCATACGAAACACATGATTTAGCTTCAAATCAATTCGAAGGACAAGGCTTACATTCAAATCCATGCGAAACAAATGATTTAGCTTCAAATGAATGCGAAGTAGAAGGCTTAGCTTCAAATCCATGCAAAACAAATGGTTTAGCTACAAATACTTGTGATATATATCATTTAGCTACAACTGCATGCGAAACGAACGAGTTAGCTTCAAATCCATGCGATTCACATGATTTAGCTTCAAACCAATGTGATGTAGAAGACTTAGCTTCAAATCCATGCGAAACAAATGATTTAGCTTCAAATGAATGCGAAGTAGAGGGCTTAGCTTCAAATCCATGCAAAACAAATGGTTTAGCTACAAATACTTGTGATATATATCATTTAGCTACAACTGCATGTGAAACGAACGAGTTAGCTTCAAATCCATGCGATTCACATGATTTAGCTTCAAACCAATGCGATGTAGAAGGTTTAGCTTCAAATCCATGCGATACACAAGATTTAGCTTCACATGAATGCGATGTAGTAGGTTCAGCTTCAAATCAATGCGACACATATGTTTTAGCTTCAAATACTTGCGATATAAGTGATATAGCTTTAAATACTGTAGGAACAAACGAGGTAGCTTCAATTCCATGCGAGACACATGATTTAGCTTCAAATTAATTCGATGTAGAAGGTTTGGCTTCAAATCCATACGAAACACATGATTTAGCTTCAAATCAATTCGAAGGACAAGGCTTAGATTCAAATCCATGCAATACAAATGGTTTAGCTACAAATACTTGTGATATACATTATTAAGCTACAACTGCATGCGAAACGAACGAGTTAGCTTCAATTCCATGCGATTCACATGATTTAGCTTCAAACCAATGCGATGTAGAAGGTTTAGCTTCAAATCCATGCGATACACAAGATTTAGCTTCACATCAATGCGATGTAGTAGGTTCAGCTTCAAATCCATGCGACACATATGTTTTAGCTTCAAATACTTGCGATATAAGTGATATATATTTAAATACTGTAGGAACAAACGAGGTAGCTTCAAATCCATGCGAGACACATGATTTAGCTGCAAATCAATGTGATGTAGAAGGCTTAGCTTCAAATCCATGCGAAACAAATGATATAGCTTCAAACGAATGCGAAGTAGAAGGCTTAGTTTCAAATCCATGCATAACAAATGGTTTAGCTACAAATACTTGTGATATATATCATTTAGCTACAACTGCATGCGAAACGAACGAGTTAGCTTCAAATCCATGCGATTCACATGATTTAGATTCAAACCAATGCGATGTGGAAGGTTTAGCTACAAATCCATGCGATACACAAGATTTAGCTTCAAATCAATGCGATGTAGTAGGTTCAGCTTCAAATCCATGCGAAACAAATGATTTAGCTTCAAACGAATGCGAAGTAGAAGGCTTAGTTTCAAATCCATGCAAAACAAATGGTTTAGCTACAAATACTTGTGATATATATCATTTAGCTACAACTGCATGCGAAACGAACGAGTTAGCTTCAAATCCATGCGATTCACATGATTTAGCTTCAAACCAATGTGATGTAGAAGGCTTAGCTTCAAATCCATGCGAAACAAATGATTTAGCTTCAAATGAATGCGAAGTAGAGGGCTTAGCTTCAAATACATGCAAAACAAATGGTTTAGCTACAAATACTTGTGATATATATCATTTAGCTACAACTGCATGTGAAACGAACGAGTTAGCTTCAAATCCATGCGATTCACATGATTTAGCTTCAAATCAATTCGATGTAGAAGGTTTAGCTTCAAATCCATGCGATACACAAGATTTAGCTACACATCAATGCGATGTAGTAGGTTCAGCTTCAAATCCATGCGACACATATGTTTTAGCTTCAAATACTTGCGATATAAGTGATATATATTTAAATACTGTAGGAACAAACGAGGTAGCTTCAAATCCATGCGAGACACATGATTTAGCTGCAAATCAATGTGATGTAGAAGGCTTAGCTTCAAATCCATGCGAAACAAATGATATAGCTTCAAACGAATGCGAAGTAGAAGGCTTAGTTTCAAATCCATGCATAACAAATGGTTTAGCTACAAATACTTGTGATATATATCATTTAGCTACAACTGCATGCGAAACGAACGAGTTAGCTTCAAATCCATGCGATTCACATGATTTAGATTCAAACCAATGCGATGTGGAAGGTTTAGCTACAAATCCATGCGATACACAAGATTTAGCTTCAAATCAATGCGATGTAGTAGGTTCAGCTTCAAATCCATGCGAAACAAATGATTTAGCTTCAAACGAATGCGAAGTAGAAGGCTTAGTTTCAAATCCATGCAAAACAAATGGTTTAGCTACAAATACTTGTGATATATATCATTTAGCTACAACTGCATGCGAAACGAACGAGTTAGCTTCAAATCCATGCGATTCACATGATTTAGCTGCAAATCAATGTGATGTAGAAGGCTTAGCTTCAAATCCATGCGAAACAAATGATTTAGCTTCAAATACTTGCGATATAAGTGATATAGCTTTAAATACTGTAGGAACAAACGAGGTAGCTTCAATTCCATGCGAGACACATGATTTAGCTTCAAATCAATTCGATGTAGAAGGTTTAGCTTCAAATTCATACGAAACACATGATTTAGCTTCAAATCAATTCGAAGGACATGGCTTAGATTAAAATCTATGCGAAACAAATGATTTAGCTTCAAATGAATGCGATGTAGAAGCCTTAGCTTCAAATCCATGCAAAACAAATGGTTTAGCTACAAATACTTGTGATATACATTATTAAGCTACAACTGCATGCGAAACGAACGAGTTAGCTTCAATTCCATGCGATTCACATGATTTAGCTTCAAACCAATGCGATGTAGAAGGTTTAGCTTCAAATCCATGCGATACACAAGATTTAGCTTCACATCAATGCGATGTAGTAGGTTCAGCTTCAAATCCATGCGACACATATGTTTTAGCTTCAAATACTTGCGATATAAGTGGTATATATTTAAATACTGTAGGAACAAACGAGGTAGCTTCAAATCCATGCGAGACACATGATTTAGCTGCAAATCAATGTGATGTAGAAGGCTTAGCTTCAAATCCATGCGAAACAAATGATATAGCTTCAAACGAATGCGAAGTAGAAGGCTTAGTTTCAAATCCATGCATAACAAATGGTTTAGCTACAAATACTTGTGATATATATCATTTAGCTACAACTGCATGCGAAACGAACGAGTTAGCTTCAAATCCATGCGATTCACATGATTTAGATTCAAACCAATGCGATGTGGAAGGTTTAGCTACAAATCCATGCGATACACAAGATTTAGCTTCAAATCAATGCGATGTAGTAGGTTCAGCTTCAAATCCATGCGAAACAAATGATTTAGCTTCAAACGAATGCGAAGTAGAAGGCTTAGTTTCAAATCCATGCAAAACAAATGGTTTAGCTACAAATACTTGTGATATATATCATTTAGCTACAACTGCATGCGAAACGAACGAGTTAGCTTCAAATCCATGCGATTCACATGATTTAGCTTCAAACCAATGTGATGTAGAAGGCTTAGCTTCAAATCCATGCGAAACAAATGATTTAGCTTCAAATGAATGCGAAGTAGAGGGCTTAGCTTCAAATCCATGCAAAACAAATGGTTTAGCTACAAATACTTGTGATATATATCATTTAGCTACAACTGCATGTGAAACGAACGAGTTAGCTTCAAATCCATGCGATTCACATGATTTAGCTTCAAACCAATGCGATGTAGAAGGTTTAGCTTCAAATCCATGCGATACACAAGATTTAGCTTCAAATCAATGCGATGTAGTAGGTTCAGCTTCAAATCCATGCGACACATATGTTTTAGCTTCAAATACTTGCGATATAAGTGATATAGCTTTAAATACTGTAGGAACAAACGAGGTAGCTTCAATTCCATGCGAGACACATGATTTAGCTTCAAATCAATTCGATGTAGAAGGTTTAGCTTCAAATCCATACGAAACACATGATTTAGCTTCAAATCAATTCGAAGGACATGGCTTAGATTCAAATCCATGCGAAACAAATGATTTAGCTTAAAATGAATGCGATGTAGAAGGCTTAGCTTCAAATCCATGCAAAACAAATGGTTTAGCTACAAATACTTGTGATATACATTATTAAGCTACAATTGCATGCGAAACGAACGAGTTAGCTTCAAATCCATGCGATTCACATGATTTAGCTTCAAACCAATGCGATGTAGAAGGTTTAGCTTCAAATCCATGCGATACACAAGATTTAGCTACACATCAATGCGATGTAGTAGGTTCAGCTTCAAATCCATGCGACACATATGTTTTAGCTTCAAATACTTGCGATATAAGTGATATAGATTTAAATACTGTAGGAACAAACGAGGTAGCTTCAAATCCATGCGAGACACATGATTTAGCTTCAAATCAATTCGATGTAGAAGGTTTAGCATCAAATCCATACGAAACACATGATTTAGCTTCAAATCAATTCGAAGGACAAGGCTTAGATTCAAATTCATGCGAAACAAATGATTTAGCTTCAAATGAATGCGAAGTAGAAGGCTTAGCTTCAAATCCATGCAAAACAAATGGTTTAGCTACAAATACTTGTGATATACATTATTAAGCTACAACTGCATGCGAAACGAACGAGTTAGCTTCAAATCCATGCGAAACACATGATTTAGCTGCAAATCAATGTGATGTAGAAGGCTTAGCTTCAAATCCATGCGAAACAAATGATTTAGCTTCAAATACTTGCGATATAAGTGATATAGCTTTAAATACTGTAGGAACAAACGAGGTAGCTTCAATTCCATGCGAGACACATGATTTAGCTTCAAATCAATTCGATGTAGAAGGTTTAGCTTCAAATTCATACGAAACACATGATTTAGCTTCAAATCAATTCGAAGGACATGGCTTAGATTAAAATCTATGCGAAACAAATGATTTAGCTTCAAATGAATGCGATGTAGAAGGCTTAGCTTCAAATCCATGCAAAACAAATGGTTTAGCTACAAATACTTGTGATATACATTATTAAGCTACAACTGCATGCGAAACGAACGAGTTAGCTTCAATTCCATGCGATTCACATGATTTAGCTTCAAACCAATGCGATGTAGAAGGTTTAGCTTCAAATCCATGCGATACACAAGATTTAGCTTCACATCAATGCGATGTAGTAGGTTCAGCTTCAAATCCATGCGACACATATGTTTTAGCTTCAAATACTTGCGATATAAGTGATATATATTTAAATACTGTAGGAACAAACGAGGTAGCTTCAAATCCATGCGAGACACATGATTTAGCTTCAAATCAATTCGATGTAGAAGGTTTAGCATCAAATCCATACGAAACACATGATTTAGCTTCAAATCAATTCGAAGGACAAGGCTTACATTCAAATCCATGCGAAACAAATGATCTAGCTTCAAATGAATGCGAAGTAGAAGGCTTAGCTTCAAATCCATGCAAAACAAATGGTTTAGCTACAAATACTTGTGATATATATCATTTAGATACAACTGCATGCGAAACGAACGAGTTAGCTTCAAATCCATGCGATTCACATGATTTATCTTCAAACCAATGCGATGTAGAAGGTTTAGCTTCAAATCCATGCGATACACAAGATTTAGCTACACATCAATGCGATGTAGTAGGTTCAGCTTCAAATCCATGCGACACATATGTTTTAGCTTCAAATACTTGCGATATAAGTGATATAGATTTAAATACTGTAGGAACAAACGAGGTAGCTTCAAATCCATGCGAGACACATGATTTAGCTTCAAATCAATTCGATGTAGAAGGTTTAGCATCAAATCCATTCGAAACACATGATTTAGCTTCAAATCAATTCGAAGGACAAGGCTTACATTCAAATCCATGCGAAACAAATGATTTAGCTTCAAATGAATGCGAAGTAGAAGGCTTAGCTTCAAATCCATGCAAAACAAATGGTTTAGCTACAAATACTTGTGATATATATTATTAAGCTACAACTGCATGCGAAACGAACGAGTTAGCTTCAAATCCATGCGATTCACATGATTTCGCTGCAAATCAATGTGATGTAGAAGGCTTAGCTTCAAATCCATGCGAAACAAATGATTTAGCTTCAAATGAATGCGAAGTAGAGGGCTTAGCTTCAAATCCATGCAAAACAAATGGATTAGCTACAAATACTTGTGATATATATCATTTAGCTACAACTGCATGCGAAACGAACGAGTTAGCTTCAAATCCATGCGATTCACATGATTTAGCTTCAAACCAATGCGATGTAGAAGGTTTAGCTTCAAATCCATGCGATACACAAGATTTAGCTTCAAATCAATGCGATGTAGTAGGTTCAGCTTCAAATCCATGCGACACATATGTTTTAGCTTCAAATACTTGCGATATAAGTGATATAGCTTTAAATACTGTAGGAACAAACGAGGTAGCTTCAATTCCATGCGAGACACATGATTTAGCTTCAAATTAATTCGATGTAGAAGGTTTGGCTTCAAATCCATACGAAACACATGATTTAGCTTCAAATCAATTCGAAGGACAAGGCTTAGATTCAAATCCATGCGAAACAAATGATTTAGCTTCAAATGAATGCGAAGTAGAAGGCTTAGCTTCAAATCCATGCAAAACAAATGGTTTAGCTACAAATACTTGTGATATACATTATTAAGCTACAACTGCATGCGAAACGAACGAGTTAGCTTCAAATCCATGCGAAACACATGATTTCGCTGCAAATCAATGTGATGTAGAAGGCTTAGCTTCAAATCCATGCGAAACAAATGATTTAGCTTCAAATGAATGCGAAGTAGAGGGCTTAGCTTCAAATCCATGCAAAACAAATGGATTAGCTACAAATACTTGTGATATATATCATTTAGCTACAACAGCATGCGAAACGAACGAGTTAGCTTGAAATCCATGCGATTCACATGATTTAGCTTCAAACCAATGCGATGTAAAAGGTTTAGCTTCAAATCCATGCGATACACAAGATTTAGCTTCAAATCAATGCGATGTAGTAGGTTCAGCTTCAAATCCATGCGACACATATGTTTTAGCTTCAAATACTTGCGATATAAGTGATATAGTTTTAAATACTGTAGGAACAAACGAGGTAGCTTCAATTCCATGCGATACACAAGATTTAGCTTCAAATCAATGCGATGTAGTAGGTTCAGCTTCAAATCCATGCGACACATATGTTTTAGCTTCAAATACTTGCGATATAAGTGATATAGCTTTAAATACTGTAGGAACAAACGAGGTAGCTTCAATTCCATGCGAGACACATGATTTAGCTTCAAATTAATTCGGTGTAGAAGGTTTGGCTTCAAATCCATACGAAACACATGATTTAGCTTCAAATCAATTCGAAGGACAAGGCTTAGATTCAAATCCATGCGAAACAAATGATTTAGCTTCAAATGAATGTGAAGTAGAAGGCTTAGCTTCAAATCCATGCAAAACAAATGGTTTAGCTACAAATACTTGTGATATACATTATTAAGCTACAACTGCATGCGAAACGAACGAGTTAGCTTCAAATCCATGCGAAACACATGATTTCGCTGCAAATCAATGTGATGTAGAAGGCTTAGCTTCAAATCCATGCGAAACAAATGATTTAGCTTCAAATGAATGCGAAGTAGAGGGCTTAGCTTCAAATCCATGCAAAACAAATGGATTAGCTACAAATACTTGTGATATATATCATTTAGCTACAACAGCATGCGAAACGAACGAGTTAGCTTCAAATCCATGCGATTCACATGATTTAGCTTCAAACCAATGCGATGTAGAAGGTTTAGCTTCAAATCCATGCGATACACAAGATTTAGCTTCAAATCAATGCGATGTAGTAGGTTCAGCTTCAAATCCATGCGACACATATGTTTTAGCTTCAAATACTTGCGATATAAGTGATATAGCTTTAAATACTGTAGGAACAAACGAGGTAGCTTCAATTCCATGCGAGACACATGATTTAGCTTCAAATTAATTCGATGTAGAAGGTTTAGCTTCAAATCCATTCGAAACACATGATTTAGCTTCAAATCAATTCGAAGGACAAGGCTTAGATTCAAATCCATGCGAAACAAATGATTTAGCTTCAAATGAATGCGAAGTAGAAGGCTTAGCTTCAAATCCATGCAAAACAAATGGTTTAGCTACAAATACTTGTGATATACATTATTAAGCTACAACTGCATGCGAAACGAACGAGTTAGCTTCAAATCCATGCGAAACACATGATTTAGCTGCAAATCAATGTGATGTAGAAGGCTTAGCTTCAAATCCATGCGAAACAAATGATTTAGCTTCAAATACTTGCGATATAAGTGATATAGCTTTAAATACTGTAGGAACAAACGAGGTAGCTTCAATTCCATGCGAGACACATGATTTAGCTTCAAATCAATTCGATGTAGAAGGTTTAGCTTCAAATTCATACGAAACACATGATTTAGCTTCAAATGAATGCGATGTAGAAGGCTTAGCTTCAAATCCATGCAAAACAAATGATTTAGCTTCAAATGAATGCGATGTAGAAGGCTTAGCTTCAAATCCATGCAAAACAAATGGTTTAGCTACAAATACTTGTGATATACATTATTAAGCTACAACTGCATGCGAAACGAACGAGTTAGCTTCAAATCCATGCGAAACACATGATTTAGCTGCAAATCAATGTGATGTAGTAGGTTCAGCTTCAAATCCATGCGACACATATGTTTTAGCTTCAAATACTTGCGATATAAGTGATATAGATTTAAATACTGTAGGAACAAACGAGGTAGCTTCAAATCCATGCGAGACACATGATTTAGCTTCAAATCAATTCGATGTAGAAGGTTTAGCATCAAATCCATACGAAACACATGATTTAGCTTCAAATCAATTCGAAGGACAAGGCTTACATTCAAATCCATGCGAAACAAATGACTTAGCTTCAAATGAATGCGAAGTAGAAGGCTTAGCTTCAAATCCATGCAAAACAAATGGTTTAGCTACAAATACTTGTGATATATATTATTAAGCTACAACTGCATGCGAAACGAACGAGTTAGCTTCAAATCCATGCGATTCACATGATTTCGCTGCAAATCAATGTGATGTAGAAGGCTTAGCTTCAAATCCATGCGAAACAAATGATTTAGCTTCAAATGAATGCGAAGTAGAGGGCTTAGCTTCAAATCCATGCAAAACAAATGGATTAGCTACAAATACTTGTGATATATATCATTTAGCTACAACTGCATGCGAAACGAACGAGTTAGCTTCAAATCCATGCGATTCACATGATTTAGCTTCAAACCAATGCGATGTAGAAGGTTTAGCTTCAAATCCATGCGATACACAAGATTTAGCTTCAAATCAATGCGATGTAGTAGGTTCAGCTTCAAATCCATGCGACACATATGTTTTAGCTTCAAATACTTGCGATATAAGTGATATAGCTTTAAATACTGTAGGAACAAACGAGGTAGCTTCAATTCCATGCGAGACACATGATTTAGCTTCAAATTAATTCGATGTAGAAGGTTTGGCTTCAAATCCATACGAAACACATGATTTAGCTTCAAATCAATTCGAAGGACAAGGCTTAGATTCAAATCCATGCGAAACAAATGATTTAGCTTCAAATGAATGCGAAGTAGAAGGCTTAGCTTCAAATCCATGCAAAACAAATGGTTTAGCTACAAATACTTGTGATATACATTATTAAGCTACAACTGCATGCGAAACGAACGAGTTAGCTTCAAATCCATGCGAAACACATGATTTCGCTGCAAATCAATGTGATGTAGAAGGCTTAGCTTCAAATCCATGCGAAACAAATGATTTAGCTTCAAATGAATGCGAAGTAGAGGGCTTAGCTTCAAATCCATGCAAAACAAATGGATTAGCTACAAATACTTGTGATATATATCATTTAGCTACAACAGCATGCGAAACGAACGAGTTAGCTTCAAATCCATGCGATTCACATGATTTAGCTTCAAACCAATGCGATGTAGAAGGTTTAGCTTCAAATCCATGCGATACACAAGATTTAGCTTCAAATCAATGCGATGTAGTAGGTTCAGCTTCAAATCCATGCGACACATATGTTTTAGCTTCAAATACTTGCGATATAAGTGATATAGCTTTAAATACTGTAGGAACAAACGAGGTAGCTTCAATTCCATGCGAGACACATGATTTAGCTTCAAATTAATTCGATGTAGAAGGTTTAGCTTCAAATCCATTCGAAACACATGATTTAGCTTCAAATCAATTCGAAGGACAAGGCTTAGATTCAAATCCATGCGAAACAAATGATTTAGCTTCAAATGAATGCGAAGTAGAAGGCTTAGCTTCAAATCCATGCAAAACAAATGGTTTAGCTACAAATACTTGTGATATACATTATTAAGCTACAACTGCATGCGAAACGAACGAGTTAGCTTCAAATCCATGCGAAACACATGATTTAGCTGCAAATCAATGTGATGTAGAAGGCTTAGCTTCAAATCCATGCGAAACAAATGATTTAGCTTCAAATACTTGCGATATAAGTGATATAGCTTTAAATACTGTAGGAACAAACGAGGTAGCTTCAATTCCATGCGAGACACATGATTTAGCTTCAAATCAATTCGATGTAGAAGGTTTAGCTTCAAATTCATACGAAACACATGATTTAGCTTCAAATGAATGCGATGTAGAAGGCTTAGCTTCAAATCCATGCAAAACAAATGATTTAGCTTCAAATGAATGCGATGTAGAAGGCTTAGCTTCAAATCCATGCAAAACAAATGGTTTAGCTACAAATACTTGTGATATACATTATTAAGCTACAACTGCATGCGAAACGAACGAGTTAGCTTCAAATCCATGCGAAACACATGATTTAGCTGCAAATCAATGTGATGTAGTAGGTTCAGCTTCAAATCCATGCGACACATATGTTTTAGCTTCAAATACTTGCGATATAAGTGATATAGATTTAAATACTGTAGGAACAAACGAGGTAGCTTCAAATCCATGCGAGACACATGATTTAGCTTCAAATCAATTCGATGTAGAAGGTTTAGCATCAAATCCATACGAAACACATGATTTAGCTTCAAATCAATTCGAAGGACAAGGCTTACATTCAAATCCATGCGAAACAAATGACTTAGCTTCAAATGAATGCGAAGTAGAAGGCTTAGCTTCAAATCCATGCAAAACAAATGGTTTAGCTACAAATACTTGTGATATATATTATTAAGCTACAACTGCATGCGAAACGAACGAGTTAGCTTCAAATCCATGCGATTCACATGATTTCGCTGCAAATCAATGTGATGTAGAAGGCTTAGCTTCAAATCCATGCGAAACAAATGATTTAGCTTCAAATGAATGCGAAGTAGAGGGCTTAGCTTCAAATCCATGCAAAACAAATGGATTAGCTACAAATACTTGTGATATATATCATTTAGCTACAACTGCATGCGAAACGAACGAGTTAGCTTCAAATCCATGCGATTCACATGATTTAGCTTCAAACCAATGCGATGTAGAAGGTTTAGCTTCAAATCCATGCGATACACAAGATTTAGCTTCAAATCAATGCGATGTAGTAGGTTCAGCTTCAAATCCATGCGACACATATGTTTTAGCTTCAAATACTTGCGATATAAGTGATATAGCTTTAAATACTGTAGGAACAAACGAGGTAGCTTCAATTCCATGCGAGACACATGATTTAGCTTCAAATTAATTCGATGTAGAAGGTTTGGCTTCAAATCCATACGAAACACATGATTTAGCTTCAAATCAATTCGAAGGACAAGGCTTAGATTCAAATCCATGCGAAACAAATGATTTAGCTTCAAATGAATGCGAAGTAGAAGGCTTAGCTTCAAATCCATGCAAAACAAATGGTTTAGCTACAAATACTTGTGATATACATTATTAAGCTACAACTGCATGCGAAACGAACGAGTTAGCTTCAAATCCATGCGAAACACATGATTTCGCTGCAAATCAATGTGATGTAGAAGGCTTAGCTTCAAATCCATGCGAAACAAATGATTTAGCTTCAAATGAATGCGAAGTAGAGGGCTTAGCTTCAAATCCATGCAAAACAAATGGATTAGCTACAAATACTTGTGATATATATCATTTAGCTACAACAGCATGCGAAACGAACGAGTTAGCTTCAAATCCATGCGATTCACATGATTTAGCTTCAAACCAATGCGATGTAGAAGGTTTAGCTTCAAATCCATGCGATACACAAGATTTAGCTTCAAATCAATGCGATGTAGTAGGTTCAGCTTCAAATCCATGCGACACATATGTTTTAGCTTCAAATACTTGCGATATAAGTGATATAGCTTTAAATACTGTAGGAACAAACGAGGTAGCTTCAATTCCATGCGAGACACATGATTTAGCTTCAAATTAATTCGATGTAGAAGGTTTAGCTTCAAATCCATTCGAAACACATGATTTAGCTTCAAATCAATTCGAAGGACAAGGCTTAGATTCAAATCCATGCGAAACAAATGATTTAGCTTCAAATGAATGCGAAGTAGAAGGCTTAGCTTCAAATCCATGCAAAACAAATGGTTTAGCTACAAATACTTGTGATATACATTATTAAGCTACAACTGCATGCGAAACGAACGAGTTAGCTTCAAATCCATGCGAAACACATGATTTAGCTGCAAATCAATGTGATGTAGAAGGCTTAGCTTCAAATCCATGCGAAACAAATGATTTAGCTTCAAATACTTGCGATATAAGTGATATAGCTTTAAATACTGTAGGAACAAACGAGGTAGCTTCAATTCCATGCGAGACACATGATTTAGCTTCAAATCAATTCGATGTAGAAGGTTTAGCTTCAAATTCATACGAAACACATGATTTAGCTTCAAATGAATGCGATGTAGAAGGCTTAGCTTCAAATCCATGCAAAACAAATGATTTAGCTTCAAATGAATGCGATGTAGAAGGCTTAGCTTCAAATCCATGCAAAACAAATGGTTTAGCTACAAATACTTGTGATATACATTATTAAGCTACAACTGCATGCGAAACGAACGAGTTAGCTTCAAATCCATGCGAAACACATGATTTAGCTGCAAATCAATGTGATGTAGTAGGTTCAGCTTCAAATCCATGCGACACATATGTTTTAGCTTCAAATACTTGCGATATAAGTGATATAGATTTAAATACTGTAGGAACAAACGAGGTAGCTTCAAATCCATGCGAGACACATGATTTAGCTTCAAATCAATTCGATGTAGAAGGTTTAGCATCAAATCCATACGAAACACATGATTTAGCTTCAAATCAATTCGAAGGACAAGGCTTACATTCAAATCCATGCGAAACAAATGACTTAGCTTCAAATGAATGCGAAGTAGAAGGCTTAGCTTCAAATCCATGCAAAACAAATGGTTTAGCTACAAATACTTGTGATATATATTATTAAGCTACAACTGCATGCGAAACGAACGAGTTAGCTTCAAATCCATGCGATTCACATGATTTCGCTGCAAATCAATGTGATGTAGAAGGCTTAGCTTCAAATCCATGCGAAACAAATGATTTAGCTTCAAATGAATGCGAAGTAGAGGGCTTAGCTTCAAATCCATGCAAAACAAATGGATTAGCTACAAATACTTGTGATATATATCATTTAGCTACAACTGCATGCGAAACGAACGAGTTAGCTTCAAATCCATGCGATTCACATGATTTAGCTTCAAACCAATGCGATGTAGAAGGTTAGCTTCAAATCCATGCGATACACAAGATTTAGCTTCAAATCAATGCGATGTAGTAGGTTCAGCTTCAAATCCATGCGACACATATGTTTTAGCTTCAAATACTTGCGATATAAGTGATATAGCTTTAAATACTGTAGGAACAAACGAGGTAGCTTCAATTCCATGCGAGACACATGATTTAGCTTCAAATTAATTCGATGTAGAAGGTTTGGCTTCAAATCCATACGAAACACATGATTTAGCTTCAAATCAATTCGAAGGACAAGGCTTAGATTCAAATCCATGCGAAACAAATGATTTAGCTTCAAATGAATGTGAAGTAGAAGGCTTAGCTTCAAATCCATGCAAAACAAATGGTTTAGCTACAAATACTTGTGATATACATTATTAAGCTACAACTGCATGCGAAACGAACGAGTTAGCTTCAAATCCATGCGAAACACATGATTTCGCTGCAAATCAATGTGATGTAGAAGGCTTAGCTTCAAATCCATGCGAAACAAATGATTTAGCTTCAAATGAATGCGAAGTAGAGGGCTTAGCTTCAAATCCATGCAAAACAAATGGATTAGCTACAAATACTTGTTATATATATCATTTAGCTACAACAGCATGCGAAACGAACGAGTTAGCTTCAAGTCCATGCGATTCACATGATTTAGCTTCAAACCAATGCGATGTAGAAGGTTTAGCTTCAAATCCATGCGATACACAAGATTTAGCTTCAAATCAATGCGATGTAGTAGGTTCAGCTTCAAATCCAAGCGACACATATGTTTTAGCTTCAAATACTTGCGATATAAGTGATATAGCTTTAAATACTGTAGGAACAAACGAGGTAGCTTCAATTCCATGCGAGACACATGATTTAGCTTCAAATTAATTCGATGTAGAAGGTTTAGCTTCAAATCCATTCGAAACACATGATTTAGCTTCAAATCAATTCGAAGGACAAGGCTTAAATTCAAATCCATGCGAAACAAATGATTTAGCTTCAAATGAATGCGAAGTAGAAGGCTTAGCTTCAAATCCATGCAAAACAAATGGTTTAGCTACAAATACTTGTGATATACATTATTAAGCTACAACTGCATGAGAAACGAACGAGTTAGCTTCAATTCCATGCGATTCACATGATTTAGCTTCAAACCAATGCGATGTAGAAGGTTCAGCTTCAAATCCATGCGACACATATGTTTTAGCTTCAAATACTTGCGATATAAGTGATATAGATTTAAATACTATAGGAACAAACGAGGTAGCTTCAAATCCATGCGAGACACATGATTTAGCTTCAAATCAATTCGATGTAGAAGGTTTAGCTTCAAATCCATTCGAAACACATGATTTAGCTTCAAATCAATTCGAAGGACAAGGCTTAGATTCAAATCCATGCGAAACAAATGATTTAGCTTCAAATGAATGCGAAGTAGAAGGCTTAGCTTCAAATCCATGCAAAACAAATGGTTTAGCTACAAATACTTGTGATATACATTATTAAGCTACAACTGCATGAGAAACGAACGAGTTAGCTTCAATTCCATGCGATTCACATGATTTAGCTTCAAACCAATGCGATGTAGAAGGTTTAGCTTCAAATCCATGCGATACACAAGATTTAGCTTCACATCAATGCGATGTAGTAGGTTCAGCTTCAAATCCATGCGACACATATGATTTAGCTTCAAATCAATTCGAAGGACAAGGCTTAGATTCAAATCCATGCGAAACAAATGATTTAGCTTCAAATGAATGCGAAGTAGAAGGCTTAGCTTCAAATCCATGCAAAACAAATGGTTTAGCTACAAATACTTGTGATATACATTATTAAGCTACAACTGCATGCGAAACGAACGAGTTAGCTTCAAATCCATGCGAAACACATGATTTCGCTGCAAATCAATGTGATGTAGAAGGCTTAGCTTCAAATCCATGCGAAACAAATGATTTAGCTTCAAATACTTGCGATATAAGTGATATAGCTTTAAA